>NC_056733.1:1034225467-1034462442 GCF_019279795.1 Protopterus annectens
CAAATTAAATCAGCTACTAAGTTCAATATGTTTTCAACTGTCTCTTAAGACGTTTGCAGCAAACAACATAACTGTGTAGTTCAGCAAATAAGTGCTATAAAATGGATACACAGGTATCTCATACCTTGCAAATAACATAACTGAGTGAGATTAATGAAGCATATAGATAAAGTGTCAGGAAAAGAAAGCCATAAAGTAATGTGGGTGACAGGAAGAAGTAATTAATTTATTAATTTTATTTTTATTTAACTTTGTCAGTTGGGTTGGACAGCTGGGCTATAAACCATTTTCAGTCACAACCCACAACAGCACTAATGTTACAAATACTGCAACAACTGAAAGTATACAATATGAGTCTTGGCAACATATAATTAGCACAAAAAGGAGGAATATAGGACAAAAAAGTATATTTGGCTACACATTAACAAAGGTATGGTAACTTATTAATTTAGTCTGTTACTCTGCGACAGCAAGACTATGAAGCAAATTGAATAAAGTGTACAATGAGATGCTAAAATATATGCACGTGATACAAAGGTAATTCAATAAGCTAATAAATGCACAATATTTGCCACTCATTATGTGGTCTGTGAGGTAGCTTATATCATATATATATATATATATATATATATATATATATATATATATATATATATATGGGTCTATGTTTCTTGATCGAAATGTCACTATCTCGAACAAGAAGCATCGAGACCCATTAAAGCGAAAATGCACTACATTAAAAGAGCACTTTCACAAATGCTGTTTCTCCGAACCGTAAAAAAAATGAACAAAAAACTACTTTAAACAGTATTTTGCAAGAGGGCAAACCCCCCCTGCACCCCACATGTGGGGGGCTGTGCCCCCCACACCATCCCTACTTAAATATATTAATTCCGAGATCGTACTACAGTGGGGAAAAGGATATATTTCCTTATCCCCTCTGTAATGTGCTTCATAGAACCGGATTTAGCAAAAGTGCACTTTTGCTTAAATGAGTTTGAGCTTCTGGTTGTCAATATAGTGTGTTTTTGACAATC
Organism: Protopterus annectens; assembly: GCF_019279795.1. NCBI lineage: Eukaryota > Metazoa > Chordata > Ceratodontiformes > Protopteridae > Protopterus > Protopterus annectens. The sequence continues at coordinate 1,034,226,505 of NC_056733.1, forward strand.
AGAAGTAGACCCATATGTCTGTGTGTGTGTGTGTGTGTGTGTGTGTGTGTGTGTGTGTGTGTATGTGTGTGTGTGTATATATATCTATATATATAGGCACAAATGTTGAAATCTGTTTTTTTTGGCACAGGTTGGTTGACAGAACAGATTGTCAACAGGTGTTTGAGATCAACAATCCCCTGGGTAGGGGGATATGCCATTTTCCCAGGGACTGTGCAATATCAGAATTAAAATATATAATTAGTAGGGTGTAAGAGAGTTGTTCCTGTGAAAATGATGTTTGTTACTTTGCCTGCTCTGAGGTTAACCTTGGTGTATACAAAGAAGCATGTTGACATTTTGCTGTGAAAATCAATGTGCTGATGTTCAGAACATTGGTATACTGCCTGTTCAACTTTAGAGACTACATCTCTCTCTCTCTATGTATATATATATATATATATATATATATATATAACATGGGTCCCTATCAGAAGCTCGGGTTTTCAGAAACTTGAAATTCATATGGACAAGACCATATGAATGATTTTCTGAAAACTTGAAGCTTTTTAATGGAGATCACAGTACAGTGAAGATCAGGGAAATTACCCTTTTTTCCCACCGTAATGCAGTCTTGGAGTTGGTATGTATAAAGTGCAGGGGTGTGGGGGCATAGCTCCCCACATGGGTGGTGCAGGTAGATTTTTGTTTTTTCCAGTGTTCGAGTTTTCGGAACATCTTTCATATGGTCTCATCCATATGAATTTTGAGTTTCTGAAAACTCAAGCAACTGAAGTAGACCCATATATATCATTCTCACTCACATGCAGGCACACACATGTGCACGCACACACACCCACACACAAACACACACACACACACACACACACACACACACACACACACACACACACACACACACACACACACAAGTAGTAGGAAAGAGTGAATACACTAAACATCATCTAGGAAACAGTCTACGTCAAACGAAATGCCAGTGTGACACGTCACTACACATGTGCTGAGAAACAGCACCAGTACAAGCAAATATTCCCCCCCTTGCATCTCCATACCCCCTACTAAGTATGTATACTAACTGCCATTTCACACAAACATATTCCCCATATTCCCCATCCCTGGGAATTGTGCGATCTTGCACACCTATTGACCAGCTGCTCAGTTGATCATAAGCAGTCGACTAAACAGTTGCCAACCAAACACATACTCGACATTCTGCAGGGAACCGACACACACACACACACATACATATATATATACATAATATACATATATAGATAGATATGAACAGTATATGGTGATTTGTTGGTAACACTTAAGCCAGCTGACATTTTGCTGAGTCAAAGTGATTGACAATGGCATTATCAACTCAAGTGAAATTTTTTTTGTTTTTTTTTTTTTGCAGAGGGTAAGCCTTCCCTGCATCCCCACCCCCCATGCTATATATGTACTAACTGTAAGATTACTACAAGGGATCACTCCTTCAATTCCAGTGTTCTTTGATTTGAGAAAAAAAGTAAGTTTGCTTGTTCTCTCTCTGTAGACACACAGATGTATAATATATAAACACACACACACAGACACACACACACACTCATACGCACACACACACACACACACACACACACACACACACACACACACACACACACACACACACACACACACACACACACACACACTTCATGGTAACAAGGTAAATGCATAAATTTAAACCAAGAAGCTGCCATTGCAGTTCGACTCCGCCTTTTCTTCACCTCATGTGGAAAATCTGTTACCTCAGCAATACTTAGTTCAGATTAATATTTTCAAATTCTAGGTAATGCCTTTTTTGCCACTGTTATTTGGTTTACAAGTGCTTTGTCACTTTTTCTGTCAAATCCATAAAACTGTTACACTCTAAAACCATGAATTATGCATACAACCAGGGATCCAAAGAATAAAAAAGCACCAAAAGTCTGCTGAACCAAGTTTAATACAAATCAAAGACAACCCCTGAAAACACACACAAATACACACACACACACACACACACACACACACACACACACACACACACACACACACACACACACACACACACTATTAATCCCCTAGCTAACCTCATACTGCGACCACCCCTGAAAACAGACACCACAAACACACACACACACACACACACACACACACACACACACACACACACACACACACACACACACACACACACACACACACACACATGCACACAGAGTTACTCACACCAGTCATAACCCAGCAGACAGGAACAGACAATTCCATAAACATACACACACTCACAACCTCCCATCAGTATACGTCCATTGATCTTCCCTAACCTTAAATGCACTGCAGTCTCTCCCACTGAATATAATGGTGCAATTCAGCATTTTGTCCATGTTAATTACAGCCAACTGTGTTACTTTACTTAGCGGTGTGCTTCTCCTGACTGACTCATCAGCATAAATCTCTTCCTGCAGGCATTTTCTGGGAACAGCACTTGGGTATTTATCATTAGCCACTCTTCCAGAATGCCTCATTTAGCATGGCTGTCAGGATGGCCGTCTGTGGTGATTCTACTAGCTGCGTAATATCCCTGTGGTGGGCCTATCTCTGAATCCGAAAGAGTTGGCCACTCATGTTAGCACTTACTATTCATTTTAACCTTTTCTAAAGCCCAGGGATTGTTTCACTTGTATCCATTGCTTTACTTTTCAATTCTGTCAGCATCCTAAAAGCCCTACTCACTTATCTTCTAATCGTCAGTAGGTCACACCTGTCTTCCATAAATCATGTAGGCAGTATTTTCTTCACCAATTCAGTGAAATCAGAAATTCTTTTAACATTTGTCTTTTCTTTAGATCTGAAATGCAGCATGATATTTACAACACATTCTGTCTAATCTGATTCCATGTTCACCTGTCGTCACCACCTCCATTATTTGCATAATATTAATCTATTTTTTTCTCTTTTTTAAGAGACTTTAACTTCCTTCTCCCAGGACCTCAAAGTTGCTATATGTATTAGGCAAAAGCAGGTTAGAGCACAGCCTTAGTTCTTATCATGTATAAACAGATCTGTAGTGCACAGAGTTATTTATTTATTTTTATTTAACATTTGTTGACCGGGAAAGTCTGACTAGGTTCCACAGATCCTGTTTTCAGCGGAGGCCTGGGGAGAAATGCTCCAGAAGCATGTCTTTAGAATGTGGGAGGAAACCGGAGGAAACCCACGCGAATGCAGGGACAACATGCAAACTCCGCACAGAAGGCACCCCAGCCGAGAATCGAACCGGAGAACCTCTTGCTGTGAGGCAACAGCATTAACCGCTGCACCACTGCGCTGCCCAAATGCCCATTTCAACATGAGCATCACCTCTCTTCTCATAATATAACCACAAGACAAACTTAAATCTTCCCGTTTATTCCCTTTGAAGCCAGTAAACTGCTTCCATTTAGCTTAATATGTTTTCATCACTAACAGGTAAAACATTTGTACATGGATTGCCTCATGGTACAGATATGCTACTGGTACTCGCGGTACCCCTATTTCTTTTCTAGTCTCAGGAGTTTTCCATGACACTGAAGACTTTCCACCATCCCAAATGAAACTGTTCATTTTATTTTTAATTGCCTTAAAACATGTCCTGGGATATTCACTGGAAAGGACTGACACATGTAGTTACCCCAGCAATCCAAATATTAGTGCTTTCATTCCTGAATCTCGCTCTAGTTTTACCATTTTTCCATCTCTTAAAATCAAATCTTGATTCTTCATTAATCCTCATAAATCTTAATCACTAATGTACTGACCTTCTCAAGCAAATTTCCAAGTAGTTAATCTGGCAGCTTATCTCAGGAACCTGTACTCTTTTTTCACGTGTCACGTTGGAGGACCTGTACTCTTTTTTCACGTGTCACGTTGGAGGACCTGTACTCTTTTTTCATGTGTCACGTTGGAGGACCTGTACTCATTTTTCACGTGTCACGTTGGAGGATAATTTACTGTTACTGCTCTAGACTTTGTTTTACTAATGTAAAAGTCTGAGAAACCATCACATTTTCCAAATGTGAAAAAAAATAAAGCATTAAGTCTTGTTCCTGTGTCATCAGGTGTATCAATATATCACTAGCAGATACGGATATTTTTACCTCTTTACTGTTTGCCTTATATTCACTTAAAGCAGACTTACATATCATCATTACCAAGGGCTCTAAACACAAGACAAATAAAAGTGATGACAAAGGACCCTCCTGAGGAGTCTCTTTGACAGCAAATAAAATTGAAGGCAAAGGGTCCTCCTGGTGGGTCCCTTTTACAATCTCAAAGTGCGTGACCTCCCCCTGCACCTTTACATACATCACTGTTTGAAAATATACTGCTATTACCATCTCTGCATTCTTTTCTAGAGCTAAAGCCCTGCAATATTTTGCCGTGAATACCATTCTACTCTGTCAAATGCTTCCTCTGCATCTAAACGTATCACTAACTCATTATTTTTTTACATCCTTCATCAGTATGCCTGTCTTTCGTGTATTGTCAAATGTCTGCGTCACTCCTGCAAACCTGCATTGATTACTGTCTAATGATTCCAGCATTTATATTACCAGTCTCATTGTGATAATGGACATAAACAACCTACAAACATAGTCACGGATTGATAGATGCCAGTAGGACATAGCAAATGTAGGGCCTTACTCTTCTCTGACAAAACTAATAAGGCCTGTTTCCATGAATTAGGTGTCATTCTTTTTTATTAAAGACTTCATTAAACACTTCCACCAAATATGAAACCATCTTAATCTTTGGTTTGCATACATGTCTTTAGCTGCACTCCCACCTTCTGGAATTTTAGTGCACACTGTCCCTCCACTACTTTTCTGATTTCTGCATTTATAAGGGCCATGATTCATTACCCTGTTCTTCTGTAACTCTCAGTAACCCTTCTTCTTGCAAATATTCCTGTACTTCTTCCTTGCATTTATTCCATGTAATCCTTTCAGTACGCAACCCTTTATAAGACTTGTAAATATCTCCGTTATTACAACTAGATCTCTAACTATGGAAGTTTTCAGCCATGGGACACAAACAAGCAATAATGCTTTGCATCCATTCTTAATGTAACATCACCAGAGATGTCTTTTGGAATCCCAGACAATTTTGAAAAATGGACCTTTAACAGCTATTTTACAAACTAATACAGTGTATAATCTACTTCAGCTATTATACTCTCCACATCACTTTGTATAGTAACATTACCTGCACTGAATTACTTTTCCAAACTTTATTTATTCATTTAGGTTTGCTGACCATGGTAGTGGGCTAATATAAAATGGATCCATTTCAGCCACAATCTGGGAGTTCCATTTCAGCCACAGTCTGGGAGTTACAGTAGAAATTAAAAGTACTACGATAGCTGGGTAATACAAAGGTAGTATATGTGGTCAGAGTACATCTGTAAATAGCTTCTAGAGGTTCAAAATATACACAATAGAGATGTAAAATGCAAAGGAAGCCAAAGCAGGGTAAAATATAAAAATAAGATAAAATGTATAGTTTATGTACATATACAAAAAGTTCCAGTTCATATGGTAAGTAGAAGGTGATTAATGGTAAAGGACAGGGTATTAGGTGGACAGCTGTTATGTGATTTGCTTGGGTGGGTGCGAGGGGGAGAGAAAGGAGGGGTGGTGGGTTAGTAATCAGAGTAAACAGAAAAACATGTTTTCATTAGAGTTAAAGTTGTGCAGTTGTTAGGTTAGGCTAGAAAGTAATGGGAGGTATATGTTTGGTTAACTTCTGCAACAGCTGGATGAATGAAACATCTGCAGGTGGCTTACTTTCTGAGGTGGGCAAGAGTGTGTGTGTGTGTGTGTGTGTGTGTATGTGTGTGTGTGTGTGTGTGTGTGTGTGTGTGTGTGTCTATGTGTGTTATGCAGGCCAATGGGAGGTAAGTCCCGTCATTTTGATTCAAGAATTGAAAGGCATGCTGACAACATGCTTCTTGGTCTGACTAGAAGTTGAGCTCTACTGGCATGTGGACTAAGTTGGTAGGGGGTGTCTTTTATGGTCAGTCTATTCCTGACAGTGGTTGGAAATTCACTGTACAGGGTTTTCAGGACACAGCAGTAGTGTTAGGTCTGCTGTTTATTTTATGGGAAGCCAACTGGCCAGGTGGAGAGTGTCACAGTGGTGCTCATTTCAATAGCATAAAAGTATACATCTGCATAGTCTGTTTCATAGCATTTGTAGATCTTTGAGATTTCTATGTGAGGAGAGGGCTAGGAGCACATACTTTAATTGGGGTTGTAGGATATTTTTGCCTATTACATTCCTTCCCTCTGGGGTCAGGAAAATGTATTGTTTATTTTTGTTCTAGGTTGTTGATGTGTGAGGTAATTTTAAGTTGAGGGTATAAGGCTACTCCTAACATATCTGAAAGAGGTGATGAATTCAATGGGTTGTGTGCTATAAATAATTTGTGTGGGGTTGTGCATCATATGTAAGTGGCATGTGGTTGTGTGCCATAAGGAAGGGGTGTGGGGTTCTGTGCCATACATAAGGGGTGTTCAGTTGTGTGCCATAAGTAAGTGGTGTGGGGTTGTGTGCCATAAGTAAGTAGTGTGGGTTTGTGTGCCATAAGTATGGGGTGTGGGGTTGTGTGCCATAAGTAAGGGGTGTGCAGTTGTGTGCCATAAGTAAGGGATGTGGGAGTTGTGTGTCATAAGTAAGCGATGTAGGGTTGTGTGCCATAAGTAAGTTGTGTGGGGTTTTGTGCCATAAGTAAGGGGTGGGGGGTTGTGTGTCATAAGTAAGCAGTATGGGGTTGTGTGCCATAAGAAAGTGGTGTGCAGTTGTATGCCATAATTAAGGGGTGTAGGGTTGTGTGCCATAAGTAAGGGGTATGCAGTTGTGTGCCATAATAAGTAAGGGGTCTGTGGTTGTGTGCCATAAGTAAGGGGCATGGAGTTGTGTGCCATAAGTAAGTGATGTGGGGTTGTGTGCCATTAGTAAGGGGTGTGGGGTTATGTGCCATAAGTAAGGGGTGTGGGGTTGTGTGCCACAAGGCCACAAGTAAGTGATGTGGGGTTGTGTGCCATAAGTAAGTGATGTGGGGTTGTGTGCCATAAGTAAGGGGTGTGGGGTTGTGTGCCATAAGTAAGTGATGTGGGGTAGTGTACCATAAGTAAGGAGTGCGGGGTTGTGTGCCATAATTAAGTCACGTGGGGTTGTAGGGTAGTTTGTTTAGTTTTTGTAAAGTACAAAAGAACATTAGTTTAGTCTTTTTGGGGTTCATGGTTGGCTGTTTACTTTGTAGCCAGCAGCTGTAGATTGTTGAGGATACTTTGCAGTCCCTGAAGTGTGATGTTGTGAGTAGCACAGGAAAGGTAAAATGCAATGTCATCTGCATATAGGATGACACTGGATAGGTCCAGGTCAGCCGGGAAAGTATTTATGAAAATGCTAAAACAAATATGTGGTAGAATGGATCCTTTACAGACTCTTGTGGTAACTGGTTGGGGCAGGGAGTTGAATCCACATTATTTAACTGAGAATATTCTGTTGGCTAGAAAGCTGGTAAACCAGACTAGTGTGGAGAGTTCAAAGTTGGAATGACTGAGTGATTTAAGCAGGGGTGTTTGAGTGACTAAGTGAAATACTTCTGTGAGTTCGAAAAACAGGGCACATGTGAGTAGGTCTTTGTATTTGTCAGTATGGTGTCAGTTAATGTGACTAGGTCTTTGTATTTGTGAGTACAGTGTCATTTAATGTAAGTAGGTCTTTGTAATTGCGAACACAGTGTCATTTAATATGAATAGTTCTGGTGTGCTTCTATGCTATCAGTCTTTCCATTTTGTTTTGCGATTCATTTTTACTATTTCCCCAAGATGATAATTGTACAGATCCTTATTTCTTTAGCTAATTCATTTTTATTTTCTCCCAGCTCTGAAGCATTGATTAAACATCTCTACTATGCTTACCTGTCACATTCTTAAAAGCTGTTTATTCCAAGCTACAAAACTGTCCCATTTTAAGCAATAAAAAAGCAAATATTCAGTGGTGCTCTGAATTAAAAGTCATTCTAAGTCATATATATAAATAAATGAGCATGACCTGATATAACAGGATTGGTTGCTATTCTTGTGACCAAATAAGTACATATCACAAGTTTGGAATATCAGACATTTTTATTGCTGACGTAAGCAATCAAAAAACTGCATTGATCCCAGAAGGCCAGCATTTCTTTGTAGGAGGCTATGGTACAGCATGGAGTAGAATTTTCCCTTTCCCTAGTATTAAGATCTTGGAGTTGGTATAGATTCATGGGTTCATAGGTTGGTACTAAGCTATCAGCCCTAGGGCCTATACAAGCCAAGCCATAACAATTTCCTGGCTAATTCTTCCCACAATATTTACTTCCCTGGACCCCTGTCTAGCAGGACGACTGATGTGATCCCCGGGGTGAATTTCCTATCTCCCATCCAATTATCAAGGTTCCTTTTGAAGACGGCCAAAGAGGCGCTCTGCTTGACATGTATGGGCAGTCTATTCCACAGTCGGGGGAGTCTCTGGGTTAGGTACCTATCCCTCCAGCATGTTTTGTTCATTGTGATGACAAGGTTTTATATCCCTGGAGCATGTGGCTCTGAGGGATTGGGATTTCTTTAAGTGTATCATGTCCAACAGCTCTGCATTTGACATAGCCTTGTATGTTAAGCAGAGATCACCTCTGAGTAGACGATATGTGACAGAGTATAGCTGGAGTTTTTTTAGATGGTCAGCATAGGGCATCTGCTTTAGGCCTGTGAATCTTTTAGTGAGGTATTTCTGCGGCCTTTCCAGTTGTTGCAGATGTCTTGAGAGGTACATACCAAACATGGTGTTGTATTCTATAATGGGTCTAATGAGGGATGAGTACAATGGGACAATGACCTCCTTTTTTCTGGATGAAAATCCCTTAGTGATGAGGTGTGCCACATAGAAGGATTTCCTGACTGTTGTTGCGATGTGGTTATCGAAGGTGAGACCACTGTCTACCTGTGTCCCTAAGTCTCATCACACTTTCTGTGTTTATTGTACTACCACCTATGCGGTAATTCATGGGTACATGTTTTTTTCCCAAAGGTGATAACTATACATTTCTTGACATTGAGCTTGAGCCCATGGCTCTGGCACCAAACATCTGTTTGTGTAAGGCCCTTTTGTAGAATATCCACATCATTTGGGGATTCAATAATGGCTCCCAGTTTGCAGTCATCTGTGAACTTTGTTAGCCAGAGTCCCTTAGTGTTGGCCTGTACTTCAGAGAAGTAGATACCAAACAAGAGCAGTCCCAGGACTGAAACCTGAGGTACTCCACTTGTCACTTGTCTGGAGCTGGATTTGGAGTCGGCTACTTTTACAGTGTGGGTTCTGTCAGTAAGCCAGTTGGCAACAAATCAAGTGGCATAAGGATTAATGCACAGCTTAGTAAGTTTATCTATGTTTCTAGAGTGGGGGATGGTGCTGAAGGCCTTGGCGAGGTCCAGATAGGTTGTGTGGACCACCTTACCCTCATCCAAAGCTCTGGAGACTGAATTGAAGAAGTCAATCAGGTTCAGAAGACAAGATCGGCCCTTCAGGAACCCAAACTAGATGGGGTCCAGTGTCCGAAGGTTGCCAATGTCTTTGTTTATAAGTTCAATGATAATACGTTCCATGGTCTTGCAGATCGGGCTCGTCAGACTGATGGGGCGGTAGTTCCCAGGATCCAAGGCGGAGCCTCCCTTGTGGAGTGGGATAACTGTAACTGTGCGCCACTCAGTGGGCATGAATCCTGAGGTAAGGCTATGATTAAACATGACACTTAGGTGAGGTGCCAGTTCATTTTGTAGTTCATGTAGTACACAGCCCAGGATGTCGTCTGGTCCCATGGATGCTGTATTCTTAGCTTTGGAGAGTGTGGTTTTTACCTGTGTGGCTGTTACTACCAGAATTTGGCAATCGTTTGGTATTGAGATGGGCCCTTTAGGGGGTGAGATGGGGGTGAAGTTAGTGTAGGATTCAGCAGTCGAACTTTCAGTTCCCGTCTGCATGGGTGTCATGAAGTTTGTCACTTCTGACTTCAGTAGCATGAAGTTTGCTTTGGAGGAGTTTTTTAAGGAGGTTCCTTACTCGGGGGTGGGGGAGGGATGTGGATGTCAAGGGTGATTAGCTTATGGTCAGACCTGACCAAAGAGGGGGTGACCATAGGTGTGGAGCATTGATTTCCCATGTTGGTATTGACCAGGTCTAGGATATTGGAGCCCCTGGTGGGACTATGGATTAGTTGGTCCAGGGCATTGGAATTTATGAATTCCAAGAACCATTGGGCAAAGGTGTTGGTACATGAGTAGTTTTCCCAGTTAATGGCAGGATAGTTGAAATCACCCAGTTTTAGGGTGTTTGGTTGTATCTTAATATTTTCCAGTATGTTTAGAAAGGTGTAGTGAGAATCTTGGGGCATGGTGGGGGATCTGTGGCAAGCTACAATTTGGATTGCAGTCTTACCTAGTGTTAGTTGCACCTGGAGAATTTCAGATGCATTGTGTTGGGCAACTAGCCTGGTGGTGTGAATATCCTTGGTGAATATGGACACTCCTCCACCTTTAGCATTTCGGTCCTGGTTTGGTGGCTAAAAAGTTTGGTAAGAGTTGTAGCCTGGTATTGCAGGGATGTTCTCTGGAGCCTTAAACCAGGTCTCAGTTACTGCACAGATATCAATGTTCTCCATTTTTAGGAGTGCTTTGAGAGAGTACATTTTGAGGTTTAGACTTCTAGCACTGAGTAGCATTACCTTCAGATTTTGCATGCTTGTACCTGTTATGGTGGTGGTTTTGCCTTTGAACTTTGCCTAAAAAAGGCACTATAGGGGTGGCAAGAGCCTTAGCCAGTAACCTGAATCCCAGGGGCGACAGGTGCAGGCCATCTCTGGCAAAGCATCGTGGTCTGTTGATCATCTCATCCCAGACAGACAGATACTGGATCCCCTTTGAATGACACCAGAAGCTTAGCCAATTGTTGAAGTCAATCATTTTGTCCTTATACTGAGGTATCATTCTGGACGAAGGCAGGATGCTACTCAGGGATAGGGTCATACCTGCCTGGGCCACATGATCCAAGAGATCTTCCGTGTCTCTTGTCATGTAGCCCAGGGAGGTGTGTCTCAGGTCATTCACACCCACATGGACAGTGAAAGAGTCATATTTGTACTTATTGTGGAGTGACTTGAGTGCATGTGTTATGTGGCAGATCCTGGCACCCAACAGGCAGCTGACTGTAATTTTCTCCTTGTTCAGCTTGGTGAGTGGGACATCAGTGTGCCTGACTATAGAGTCACCTATGACTACAGTGTTGGGTACGTTGTCTTGCCTTAGGGGCTGTTGTTGGGTGACACATTAGTGTTGTGAGCTATGTGACACTTTGGTTGTGATTGGTGTTTGTTTGTGTTTCAGCTTTGGAGTGCCTTGTTGCTTGGGCAGGTTACTGTTAAGGGCCTCCGCATATGAGGGTTTAGTGTTGCTATGTGAGGGTGTTGGTGGTGTGGGTTTAGAAGGGCTATGTGTTTCTTGAGGTGTAGTGTGGGTGTTAACCTTCTCCTCTTGACTGTCTAGCACAATCTTGGGTGGAGAGAGATTTGCTTCCAGTTTGGCTATGTAAGTGCATCTCTTGCAGGTTGTAGTGTTGGATGGTAGGAGGAGAGGGTTGTCTGTGTACATGAGGCAATTGCTGCATTGCCCCAGTATGCCCAGATTCACCAGGTGGACAGAAGAAATCACCGGAAGGTGATCCTTGGACATACCTGTTTTGGTAATTTTTCTGTAAAGTACAAGAGCTGTTTTCCCTTACCTTAGCAAGGTACTTTGCAATTATAGGCTGTTTATTACCTACGATTAATTTCTCCTTATTAACAATGAGAGTTGAGTGATTGTATCAGTTTAAGGCTTCCTAGTGCTTTCCAGCAGGTTTTAGAGCAAGTGCTAGTCACAGGGATGCTTAAAGGTAAGATGAAAAAAAATGGTTTATCCTAAACACTGCAGTGTGCACTAGAGGAGTTAGATGTGAAAGTAGGTAACTTAGATTTTACCTATATAAAAAGTTAAGTTTTAGTGGGGAGTCACTATTTTTAAAGCAGCAAGATAGATTGAAAGGGGGTAGTCACTTTTGTATTCTGGTACTATGGAATACAGTAGGATGGCCAATAAATTTAAATAGTTAAAGGTGAGTGATTTCACAAAATGATAATTTTGCGCTTACTCAAACAAGACAGTAAAAGCAGAGAGGAAATGAGATATATGGTCAAATTAACATAAGGGACAGGCAACTAGAACGACAGTGGTGTTTAAGAACACAACAGTAACTGGGTGAGAGGGTCGGGAAAAAATTTCTACCTGACTCACAAGAGACAGAGGTGTGGTCCCTTTTCAAGTTTTAATATGCAGTTAAAAGCAGAATACAAGTAAAACACAAGATAAAGAAAACAAATCACAGTACTCAAAATAGAAAAAGGCAATAAAGTAATACAAAATACAAATAAAAAGCAAACTAACCTTTCCCTCACAGCAAAGTGTAGCAGAGTCTGGGTGAGCCTTTCTAGTAAAGCTCTGAAATGTTTTATTTTACCCCTTAAATTGAAGGTTTAGTTCCTAGCTCCATCCCCTCAGTTCACAGATGATTAACCTTAACTGACCTGTTCTATCTTATGTGTGAGATAAGTTGCAGAAGGTGTGCACTTGTCCACCTGCAAAAAAAGAGAGTTTTGTGTCTTTTTTTCCAATGACCTGTGCTTCGATCTAAGCTGAATTATATTTTTATGACTGCAGGAGCTTTTCTTCCATTGAGTGGAACTACCAGAATTTTGCCTTTTTTATGGTATTGTGCAATCTCAGAGTTGGTACACTTGAGTTATCAAGGATGATGAAGTGGGGAGCACTTGGTTTTTGACTTTTTTCACTAAGTGTGTATTTGAGATTATGTGTTTGTTAATAAAGACTTCAAAGAAAATGACATTCAATGGGTTACCCTAAATATATATATATATATATATATATTGTATTTGGGTTCACTACATAAGACCGAAAACCCATAATATTGATGCCTGGAATCCCGACACCACATACCCAAAAGACGAGAAGACCGGAAGACCAGAAGCGTGAAATTTAAAATCCCGAACACTACACTAAACATACACAACACACATACACACACCTTCACCCAAATCACAAACACACTAACATACACTACATACAAAGAGGGGGGTAAGCCCCCCTTCATCCCCCACACCCCCCAACTTAAATATTCTAACTCCAAGGTCACACTACACAGACAAACACACGACCACCACACACCTACATTCCCCTTGCACACACACATCACAATCACAACACACACTTACACACACAAAATCCCCTAAACAACACACTCAAACATAGATACTTACCTGACTTTCCACCTATCCATTCACAAACCTCAACACCAGAAGCACTACTTCAACATCTCCGAACCTCGGGATTTTGAAATGCACGCTTCTGATCTTTCAGAATTTAGGGGTTTCAGTAAACCCACATTATATATATATATATATATATATATATATATATATATATATATATATATATATATATATATATATATATATATATATGTGTGTGTGTGTGTGTGTGTGTGTGTGTGTGTGTGTGTGTGTGTGTGTGTGTGTGTGTGTGTGTGTGTGTATGTGCACATGCACAGACACACTTATGTATATCAATATCTTTGTACATGTATATCTATATGTATTATCCATCTGTATCTATATCTATATCTATCCATATATATATATATATATATATATATATATATATATATATATATATATATATATATAGGCTCCCTGTTGTAATTTATTTATGACAGCCCTTGTTCCAGAAAGTTCGCTGAGTTGAGTTTATTAGGGGAAACAGGTCCTACCTAAGGAAAAAGTGTTCCGGCCCTGATTTAACATACCAGGTCCTAGAGGCTGAAAATGATACCCTGAGGATTACACTTGACAGCCCATACATTAGTGACGTAGACGAGAGGGTACGTTTCACAAAAATCTGATTAGAGACATACTTTAAGGCCAGGTAGCCAACAAAGCTTAGGAGGACTTTAGCAACTCCTTTATGCCTGTTTGGTGATGACAAAAGAGACTTTGAAATATTTTGCTTACATCTGAAGCCATTCTTTGCAAGACAAACAAAATAAAGTACTATTTTGTTCTTTCAGTGCTTGTTTTTATTACATTGTCAACGACTTCTGTGCTATTTATTGTTTTCCTGCACTTGTTAGACTTTTAAGTTGCATTTTCTAACTGCAGTAAGAGCTGCTGTTCTGCATTTAAATACACTACACTCCCCACTCATAGGTTCTTAGGTTCATACTAGGCTATCTGCCCTAGGCCATTTATAAGCCTAGCCAGAGTGTGTTTGGCTTTCGCCACCCATTTTAAATGAATTTTGCTATGCCCTTTTTCGAGGTTAGTATACTGTGCCTCTGTCTAACAGTGACACAGAAGTGATACCCGGGGTAAACCTACGATCTCCCATCCACTCATCAAGATTCCTCTTGAAGAGAGTCAATGAGGGACTCTGCCTAACCTGGACTGGGATTATATTCCAGAGTGAAGGGAGCCTCTGGGTTATGAATCTGTCCCTCCAGCATGTCCTATTTATTTCAGTGCTGAGGTTCAAGTCTCTCGAGCTCGTAGCTCAGGTGTTATAATAAACTCACAAAACTGGTATAAATACCTGCCCCACCAGATGGATGCCCAAACTGCTCTCCAACATGAAACATTGTTAAAGTGGGTGAATCCAGATCCAGCAAGAGCCCTGTTACTAGTGGTGTGCCACAGGGCTCAGTGCTAGGACCACTGCTTTTTTTAAACAAGAAACATCTTTATTAAATTATCACATATGCCATAGGCAATCATACATTCATATAATGAAAACAAACCATACTGACATAATTTTAGCTGCAAACATTATACATCACTTATAATCTATTCAGTCATTGTCAGTCAGACATTACATAGCTCATTCAAATCCTGTCTTCTTTTAAACCTCATTCCTCCTCTGCATGTATTGTTCCCACAAATTTGCGCCTACCCTTTTCTAAAGATCCATTTCCAGTTGTTTTATCTCTGTTACTATTCTCACTGCTTCTAGTACAGTTGGTTTAGACTTTGATTTCCATTTTCAAGTAATTGCTTTTTTGGCAGCCACCATAATTAGCCTCAGCAAGGTCTGAATATGTCTAGGCAATTCTGATCCTGTATCCCAGTTCAAAACATAATTTCCTTAGGTGCACCAATTTGCTCACCCAGTATCTCTGACAGAGAAGTCTGCAGGGAATCTTTGAAGTCTGCCAGCTCTTTACAATCCCAGAAAATATGTTCCCAATTATCACTTTCTTTCCCATCACACTTGCAACATTTGCTGTCTGCCTGAGGAAAAATTCTTTGGAGTCTGCTTGGGGTATAAAACTACCTATGTAAACACTTCCAAGCAAAGATTCTAAATCTTCTAGATTTTGTTGCATATTTGGGAGACATACATATATCCCCCCATTGTTTATTCGTGAATTGCTTATCCAATCTCTCTTCCCAATCCTTTCTAACCTCCTCTGATTGATTCTTATAGTTATCAGGCAATATTTTATATGCTCTACTAATTATTCCTTTTTTAACAGCAGCTGCTGTTCTAGATTCTGCTAAAAACTCTGTCAGTGCTGGTCATTAGCTTACGATCTCTCTGTTTCTTTCTCTTTGCCTATACTCTAATATCAATCCTTAATGGGGAAGGCAATCTCTAGCCTGCAGTCCAAATAAATTCTTGGCATTCTCCCATTCTATTACCCTTCCCTCTCTAATTATTTGCTCCCAATACCTTGGTTGTTTTGCCAGTTATCTCCAATAAATTCCAGCCTCCTCTTGTCTATTGTCTGTATCCCTAATTGCAGTCATCCCTATCGGCAGAATCACCTTTCTCCATTCTTGTATTGGCTTAGTTCTTCAAATACTTTCTGCTAGTTTATGAATATAATAATCTGTATTGTACTATGATCACTCCTGTTCAGAATATACTTTTCTAAAGTCAAGGCTAATGTAGAAAGCCTCTGGCTGACAAAGTCTGCTGAAGACTGCAAGTTGGGGGCAATCATTGAACCTCCCAATGTATGTAGATATTCTTCAGAAGGGTATGACTCAGATAAATGATTGGTGCCAGAGCCGTGGCCTAAAACTAAATGCAAAAAATGCTTAATCATACCCACTGGGGAGTCAACTACCCCTGTAAATTACAACAGTAATAGCATATCCCTAAGAGTGGACTCAGAGGTGACAGATCTGGGAACACAGATAGATAGTAGCCTGAACGTTGACTGCCATGTGCCCACAGGGGTGAAGAAGTCCTTCTATGTGGCACATATAAATAAAGGTATGGTATCCAGATCCAAGGAAGTTATAGTTCCACTGTACTCGACCCTCATCAGACAAATAATCAAGTACAATGCTCCATTTGGCACGTACTTGACTAGGCACTTACAACAGCTGGAGTAACCTCAGAAGTTCCTCACAAAGAAAATACAGGGTGTTAACAACATGTGCTATGCAGACATACTAAAAGCTCTATCCCTTTACTCTGTCTCCTACCAGTTATTAAGGGGTGACCTATGCCTAACCTACAAGGCATAGGAATAAGAACCTACCTAACTGAACATTCTCCTCAGTACCTTTTTGGGGCAACTGAGGTTCTACTTGCAGGCCTAGGCAGCACTCCCCCCATTACTTGTGACCTACAAGGCACTCACAAATCCAGTCTTGATGGAGCTGTTGCACATTCACAAGACAAACTGCATGAGGTTCACCCAATCTGGGGATCTAAATCTGGTCTGCAACTCAAAAAAAAAACAAACAAACATGCTGGACAGACAGATACGTGTCTCAGAGATTACCTCTTCGCTGGAAAAGGTTTCCTATTCATAGGTTCATAGGTTCATAGGTTCATACTAGGCTATCTGCCCTAGGGCATTTATAAGCCTAGCCAGAATGTGTTTGGCTTTTGCCACCCATTTTAAATTTATTTTGCTATGCCCTTTTTCGAGGTTAGTATACTGTGCCTCTGTCTAACAGTGACACAGAAGTGATACCCGGGGTAAACCTACGATCTCCCATCCACTCATCAATCATTCACATTAATCAGAAGCTTTCCCTGGCCCTCTTCTAATGCAGTTTGGATCAAAGGATGGGGAATCGTAAATTCACTGCTGGGGTAGTGCCTATGTTCTTTATGGAAAGAGGCAGTTTGTAAAATACTCAAAGACATAGGCACAAACCTCTAACCCCTAGGAATTATTATTCAGGGAAAAAATTGTGTAATACTGGCTAGGCTTGTGAGGGCTCTTAAGCAATGAACCTATACTGCACAGAAAAGGACAGTGAAGCTACAAGTTGGATCCACACAGCTGAAACAGTTTAAAAAGTTGTTGTGTCTTTCGGCTTTTCCCGGTTAGGGGTTGCCACAGTGGAACTTTGGTCCGCTAATGATTGGCAGTAGATTTTTATGTGCCGAGTTGCCGGCCCTAATGCACAACCTTCAATGAAGGTACGCCCATTCACGCATGTCTCCACACAGAAGATGCTCTAGCTGAGAATCAAACAGGACAACGTCTTACTGTGAGGTGACAACGCTACCGCATCACCACCACCGAATTATCAAAATATGTAATGCCACTTCTGGATAATGCCACTCATTCTAATGACAAAACAGGGACCAAGAAGACATCACCTTGGTTAGTACCGGGTCATTCATCTCTGGCATTTCCAAAGGAGTTATCAAAAAAGAAATAGGCAAAAAAGATTCACTTTCTTACAGATGACACATCAGTGCTTCATAAAATAAGTGCCCTGAAATTTTAGAGAACTGAAACAATAGTTAAAAATTTTATAAAAATGGGTCAGTGTGAAAAAAATACAAAATTATATATTAAGGGCAGAAGAATCTCTGCAGTTAATTAAATAGAAAACTACGCAGTCATGACTGCTAGGCAGCAAGACAAGGCCTTGTGTGCCAGAAGACATAAAGGATATATGGCAGTAAGAGAGACAGTGGACGAAAAAACTGTGGAGGTCGGTCACTAATGTATACCACCAGCAGACAGTGTAATCATGTATGTCACCTAGCGGGTGACCTAATAGGGAAAACTTTGTTATGTTCTACAGGCAGACACTTGAAAGGATATTCAAAGGAGATAGTGTAAAACTATAACTGAAACAATATAGACATCAGATGAACAGTGCTAGCTAGGTAAACTTTGGAAAGAGCAGTTTCATTACATGACTACTTAATCCAAGAAAACCTTACTTCATCACAACATGACTTTCGCCCCTACCATAGTACCTCTGCAGCCCTCATCTCCTTCACTAATACTATCTCATTAGCCAGAGGTCTCCTGGTTATTCCTAGACCTCTCAAAAGCATTAAACAGGGTCTCCCACCCCCTGCTACTTGCCAAACTCTCTGATCTAGCTCTACTATCAACTGGCTTGCCAGCTACCTTTCTGACAGACAGCAATCTGTCAAATGGCTTTCTGCTCTATCTCCTGCTCTTTCTGTCAAAATGGGAGTCCCGCAAGGATCTATACTAGGTCCATTATTATTTAACATATTTATCAATCTAGTGTACACTTCCTGTCCAAAATCAACTCTCATACAATATGCTGATGACTCTACAGTCACCACAGCTGATAACCTCTCTGAGTTGAACATCCTTACCCAAAAATCCATCAACTCTATAGAAAAATGGCTTTCCAACAACCAGCCAATCTTAAAACCAAAAAAAAGACTAAACTCTTGCTCTTTCTACCTAAATCTCTCAGCCACCTAAAACCTTCTTTTTCTATTGTATCCCTTATCAAAACTACTGTCTCAGTTGAATCATATACTAAACTTCTAGGGGGTCACCATAGATGACCAATTAAAATTTGACCTTCATGTGCTCAGCTTGATTAGAAAACCAATCAAAAATAGGGTCTCCTCTATAGAAACAAAAAATTCATATCAAACAAGGCTAAAATCTCTCTTTCCCATACCTATTTTCTCCCTAGTCTCTTCTATAATTCACAAACCCTCACCAACCTACATAGGTTAGTACTAAGCTAACTGCCTTTGCAAGCCATTGTAAGCCTAGCCAATTATCCCTTGTGAGACTCAAACCCTGCACCTTGTGCTTGTAAGGCAAACACCTTAACCATTAGGCCACCCTCCCAGACTTATTTCTTAACTAAACTATAAATCATGTATGACAATGTTGTCAGATTTGCTGCTACTCAAATCAACAATTCTCATCACTGCCTTCCTCTTAATGTCCTCAACTGGTTAGAATTTCCGCAACAACTACTTCTTTCTCAGATGCAGGCCATACATTCCATACTATATAAGCCCTCCTTCTGTCCTGACATCTCCTCACTTATCTCCTTATATGCCCCTCCTAGAACACTCCAAAGCTCTGACCAAAATATTCTACAAATATATAAAGCAAAGAGCACTTTTAGTCAAATCCTCTACAGCTACTCCCCTCTCTCATGGAACAAGCTTCCCCTATCCATTAGATATATGTCACCCACAACAATTCAAAACTGCCCTTAAAAACTTTCTACATAGCACTAGGACCTGCCATTGCAGACACCCTCCTTGAACTGTTTACCCTCACCCTGTCACTAACTCTTATTACCTCTACTGACCTCTTACATAAAATCTCTTCTGTCATCACATATCCAAACTACCTGTCTCAACTTGCCTCTCTAAACAGGTTCATAGGTTCATAGGTAGGTACTAGGTTATCGGCCCAAGGGCCTACGTAAGCCTAGCCAACAAGGTTCCCTGGCTTATGCCACCCAAGAAAGTTATTTTCCTGTGCCACTGTCGAGCAGAGACACAGAAGTGATCCACGGGGTGTATTTCCTATTTCCCATCCACTCATCAAGATTTTTCTTGAAGAGTGCTAATGAAGAACTTTGCTCGACATAGATGGGTAGTATGTGGAGTATGGGAAGTGTCTGGGACAGGAATTTATCCCTGCAGCATGTCCTGTTTATTGTGGTGACAAGGTTTAGGTCCCTAGAGCATGTACCTTGGAGGGATTGAGATTTCTTTAGGTGTAGCATGTCCAACAGCTCTGGGTTTGACATAGCTTTATATGTTAGGCAGAAATCACCTCGGAGTAGGCGATATGCTACGGAGTAAAGATGGAGTTTTTTGAGGTGGTCAGTGTAGGACATTTGTTTGAGGCCAGTAATCCTGTTTGTGAGGTACTGCTGTGGCCTTTCCAGCTGCTGCAGATGTCTTGTGAGGTACATTCCAAAAGGGGCGTTGTACTCTATAATGAGTGTCGAGTAGAGGGGAACAATGACCTCTTTTTTCCTGGATAAGAACCCTTTTGTGATGAGATGTGGTAGGTAGAAGGACTTCCTGACTACTGTGGTGATGTGACTATCAAAGGAGAGACTACTTTCCACCTGGGTCTCAAGGTCTCTTATTACACATTCAGTGTTAAGTAGATTTCTGCCTATGTGGTAGTTCATGGGTACAGAGTTTTTATCAAAGGGTATGACACTGCACTTTTTGGCACTGAGCTTGAGGCCATGGCTCTGACACCAGGCATCTGTCTCAGGGAGGCCCTTCTGTAGGATGTCCATACCATTTGGGGACTTGACTATGGCTCCTAGTTTGCAGTCATCTGAGAACTTTGTTAGCCAGAGGCCTTCTCTGTTAGCCTGTACTTCAGAGAAGTAGATACCAAACAGGAGAGGTCCCAGGATGGAACCCTGTGGTACTCCACTTGTCACTGCTTTGAGGTCAGATTTGGAGTCTGCAACTTTTACAGTATGGATTCTGTCAGTGAGCCAGTTGGCAACCCATCTTGTGATGTATGGTTTTATACCTAGTTTAGTGAGTTTAGCTATAATTCCAGAATGGGGGATGGTGTCGAAAGGCGTGGCGAGGTCAAGATAGGCTGTGTGAACCACCTTACCCTCATCTACGGCTTTGGTGACTGCCTCAAAGATGTTGATCAGATTCAGGAGGCATGATCTGCCTTTCACAAACCCGAACTGGGTGGGATCCAGAGTTTGGAGGTTACCGATGTCTTTGTTTATAAGTTCCATGATGATACGTTTCATGGCCTTGCAGACCAGGCTCATGAGGCTAATAGGTCGACAGTTCCCGGGATTAGTGGTGGCTCCCCCTTTGTGGAGTGGGATAACTGTTGCTGTGCACCATTCAGTGGGCACAAAGCCTGATGTGAGGCTATTATTGAACATATTGTTTAAGTGGGGAGCCAGTTCATTCTGACATTCGTGTAAAACGCAGCCTGGGATGTTGTTCCGTCCCATTGTAGCTGTATTTTTGCTTTAGAGAGTGCAGCTTTTACCTGAGTAGTTGTGATTACAGGGACTCTGCATTCTTCCTGTACAGATATGGGCCCTTTAGGGGGTGGGGGGAGTAAAGTTAGCACTGAACCTATCTGCCAGGGTGTTGGCAAAATCAGTTGGTTCTGTAATTTTTGTGCCGTTGTGCTGTAACTCAGAGCAGATCTGGGTGTTGCCATTGAGATTCTTGACATAGCTATATAATGCTTTGTGGTTGTCCTTAGAATTAGTGGCAATTTTGTTTTTGTAGCTAGCTTTGGAGGATCTTATACGGGATCTCAGCTTCTTACTGAGGCTGACCAGGGAGCTCCTCCACTCATGGGATTTTACTCTCTTTTGCAACTGTTTCTTCCTTCTGTTGTACAGTTTGTTTATGGCAGGAGACCACCAGATTGGCTTTCTTTTTTTGGAGGATAGCATGTTAGTTCTGTTTGGGATAGCATGATCCATGCACTTGTGTAAGTGCTTACAGAGTGCATTTGTGTAGCATTCAGCAGTTGTAATTGTATTGTCTATCTGCATGGGTGTCATGAAGTTCAACATTTCTGTCTTAAGAAGCATAAAGTTGGCTTTGGAGAAATTTTTTACCGTGGTTTCCTTAATGGGGGGTGGGGGCGGGATGTGGATATCAAGGGTGATTAGCTTATGGTCGGATCGAACCAACGAGGAGTTGACTTCAGGTGTGGAGCACCGGTCACTCATGTTGGTAATGACTAGGTCTAGGATATTGTTGCCCCTGGTGGGGGTGTGGATAAGTTGATCCAGGGCACTGGAGTTTATGAATTCCAGAAAGCGTTGAGCTAAGGAGTTGGTACACAAGTAGTTTTCCCAGTTAATGGTGGGGTAGATGAAGTCACCCATTATTAGGGGGTTTGGTTGAACCCTAATATTTTCCAGTACATCAAGAAAAGAGGAGTGGGAATCCTGGGGCATGGTGGGGGATCTGTAGCAAGCTACAATTTGGATTGCAGTTTTGCCCAGAGTTAGTTGCACTTGGATAACCTCGGATACATTATGCTGAGCACCTAGCCTGGAGGTGTGGATATCCTTAATGAATATGGACACACCTCTGCCTTTAGTGTTTCGGTCCAGGTTAGATGGCCGAAAAGTGTGGTATGAGTTATAGCCTGGTAGTGCAGGGGTGCTCTCTGGAGCATTGAAACAGGTCTCAGTCACTGCACAGATATTGATGTTCTCCATTTTAAGGAGTGCCTCAAGTGACTGCATTTTGAGATTTAGACTTCTAGCATTGAGTAGCATTACCCTATCCCCTCTGCCAATACTGCATCATCATCCTATCCTCTCTGCCAATCCTGCATAATTCTATCCCCTCTGCCAATACTGCATCATCCTATCCCCTCTGCCAATCCTGCATCATCTTATCCCCTCTGCCAATCCTGCATCATCCTATCCCCTATGCCAATCCTACATCATCCTATCCCCTCTGCCAATCCTGCATCATCATATCCCCTCTGCCAATCCTGCATCATCCTATCCCCTCTGCCAATCCTGCATCATCCTATCCCCTCTGCCAGTCCAGCATCATCCTATCCCCTCTGCCAATCCTGCATCATCCTATCCCCTCTACCAATACTGCAACATCCTATCCTCTCTGGTCATCCTGCATCACCTTATCCCCTCTGCCAATCCTGCATCATCCTACCCCCTCTGCCAGTATTGCAACATCCTATCCCCTCTGCTCATCCTGCATCACCTTATCCCTTCTGCCAGTACTGCATCATCCTACCCCCTCTGCCAGTACTGCACCATCCTATCCCCTCTGCCAATACTGCAACATCCTATCCCCTCTGCTCATCCTGCATCACCTTATCCCCTCTGCCAATCCTGCATCATCCTATCCCCTCTGACAATCCGGCATCATCCTATCCCCTTCTGCCAATCCTGCATCATCCTATTCCCTCTGCCAATTCTGCATCATCCTATTCCCTCTGCCAATCCTGCATCATCCTATCTCCTCTGCCAATCCTGCGTCATCCTATCCCCTCTGCCAATCCTGCATCATCTTATCCCCTCTGCCAATCCTGCATCATCCTATCCCCTCTGCCAATCCTACATCATCCTATCCCCTCTGCCAATCCTGCATCATCCTATCCCCTCTGCCAATCCTGCATCATCCTATTCTCTCTGCCAATCCTGCATCATCCTATCCCCTCTGCTAGTACTGCACCATCCTATCCCCTCTGCCAATCCTGCATCATCCTTACTCCCTCTCTCCTGACTGCTAAATCTCCAGCGCTGCTACCTACAGTACTGTTTATAATATGCTTAAATTGTACCAAGACACTAAAGGCTGTCATTAAATTTCATACACTAAATATACAAGTGTATGACCTTTACAGCTTTTCTTCTGATGTAAACCAAATAACTATTCTGTAAATGCTCTTTTTTGCCTTTTCAAAGTCATGCAGGTTTCTGGCTTCTGACCTAAATTGATTGATCATTTTCAACTGCAAACCTGAGATCTTCTATTTACATTGTTGTATGTAACTGTGGTACTCTTCTAATTCTTGTAATTGTAAATATTTGA
The DNA here is from genome assembly GCF_019279795.1 of Protopterus annectens. Lineage (NCBI taxonomy): Eukaryota > Metazoa > Chordata > Ceratodontiformes > Protopteridae > Protopterus > Protopterus annectens. The sequence continues at coordinate 1,034,250,510 of NC_056733.1, forward strand.
TTCTCTAGTTATTGTACTACATTATTGTTTATAACTGTGGACCTTTTCTCCTCAGGCCTCTGCTGAAAAGGGCATTAGCTCAGTCCAACCAACCCAGTCAACAAATGTCAAATAAATAAATAAATAAATAAATGTGATTCATAGGTTCACAGGTTCATAGGTAGGTACTAGGCTATTAGCCCTAGGGCCTATATAAGCCTATCCAAAAAGGTACCCTGGCATTCGCCACCCAAGAAAATTATTTTCCTGTGCCCCTGTCGAGCAGAGCCACAGAAGTGATCCCTGGGGTGGAGTTTCTATTTCCCATCCAATATCTATAATTCCAGAGTGGGAGATGATGTTGAAAGCCTTGGCAAGATCTAGATAAGTGTGTGAACCACCTTACCCTCATCTGTGCCTTTGGTGACTGTTTCAATCCTATCAAGAGCCACATAGTACAGATACCTATTATTTGTAGATAACTGGTGTAAGGCATGGAACCATTCCTGGACAGAATCCCAGTCCACTGCAGGATATACACACCGGAGGTAATAACAACACTGTGGACAACTGTTGACCAATTAGTCTTACCTGTACTATTGGAAAGTATTTTAAATGAGTCCTCTATAAGCCAATGAATGTGATGCTTAAGCCAGACTTGAATATTTTTTCACTATCGCCTCAGTAAGGGAAGACCTTGTATGTCAAATCTGATTAACTTGTACAAGGATTTCTGGGAAGAGGTGGACATGGGCTTGTCAGAGGATGAAGTGTTCTGGATCTTTCTAAGGCCTTTAACTCTGTTCAACATAGTTCAATCATCAAAATATCGAACAATACAAATGTCAGTAGGTATATTGTAAGGTAGATTAGTAACTGGCTGATGATCACAGCTTTTAGAATCAAAGCAGAAGATGTTACTTCAGTAGACTGCCTACTGTGGGAGTCACCCAAGTGTCAGTTTTAAGATCTGTTTTGTTTAATGTTTTTATGCCTTATTTCCCAGTAGAAGAGGGAGTTTGTGTCAGTGATTTAGCTGATTGTTCTACAATTGGGTCAGTTGTGTCTTCTGTTAATGATCAAGCCAGGATCCAAAGGTTGGTTGATAATGTATATCTTTGGCTAAAGAGCAGTTCTATGGAATTTAATGCTTACAAAACAAAAGTTATCATTTTTGGAAATAAAAACTTACCCCACATGCCATGAACTGTGTTATTCTAAATGGAGAATGTAAGATCAAGGACTTTTGGTTGACAGTGGGATTACTTATGAGAACAATTTACATATCATCATCAGTAAAGTTATTCAGCAACAAAGGATATTTTATGTTGCATTTACAGCAGTGAAGAATAATGTAATCAAGACCAGTTATTAAGACTTAAAAGAATGCAGAAATTGTTCACTGATTAGTAGAGTCAACCATCTAACTTACAAGGAAAGGCTAAGAGACATGTTATTGTAATCAATTAGCTATAGTCTAATTTGGATGACCTTATTTGAATATATAAATGTTTCAGAAATTCTTGCCTGGCAGCTGTGTTAGTAATTTTAGGTTAAACTATTCTGGAACAAGGAATTTCTGGCCTATATTGGCAATACTGGGCAGTGCATTGGTGCAGCGGTTAGCATTGCTGTCTCAGAGCAAGAGGTTCTCTGGTTTGATTCTCAGCTGGGGTGCCTTCTGTGCGGAGTCTGCATGTCCTCCCTGCATTCCTATGGGTTTCTTCCAGGTGATTCGGTTTCCTCCCATATTTTAAAGACATGCATCTGGAGCATTTATCCCTGGGCCTCTGCTGAAAATGGGCTCTGTCCCAGTAGGACTTTCCTGGTACACAAATGGTAAATAAATAAATGGAATATGTTAACTCTCCACTTTACAAAAGTGTTCTTGGAGAAAGTCATCCCATGGGATAGCAAGTAATCTATGGAAGAGATTACCATTATGAATTAGAATGACAGAATGTTTGGAGATATTTAAGGGATGCAGTGGATGACTGTATTGGTAGTAAGATATTTACCTTTGTTGTAAATGTTGGCAAACTCAAGTAAAGTTTCTTCAGAGCCATAAAGTTTGAAATATCTTGAACATTGAACATTGGACACACCTACATACACTTCTACATGCAATGTCATGCTATAGCCAGAACGTTGTTCATATTCAAAAGCCTGCATCTGTGCATAGGTCCAGCATTGAGGAATGCCAGGATCAAGAAGTAACAGGGGCAGGAGGCAATAGGGTCAACAAAACCCAGATGAGTGCCTGTTTGTTGGCCTCCCATAACCAGTTCCCACTGAATAAGATACAAATAGGATGACTGGGTTGTGGGAAGATAGATGGCCAGCAAAGAATGCAGTAAAACAATTAGAAAAAAAATATTCAAAATAAATCTCATTTAAATGTGTATTGAGCTACATTTGACCAACCAGAACCATGTGCAGCAAAACAAAAGTGCTGAAAAAGTGGGCAACAGTTGGTACAATAGCAAGATGTCATTTTTTTGCAATGATGATGGTTTTGGTTCAATAATGAAGCTACGAGTCAGGACAGCCAGTCAGAAAAAAATGACTACATTGTTTGGACAAGCTCTCCTTCCTAGGCAGGCGACTTTACTCCAGTAAAAACAATGACGTGTTTGCAGCAATCAAAGTCTTTTCACCATTCAAACATACTTTTGAGAGTCCCTCCGTATGCATACAGGGGGATTCTGGATAATGAACACTTACCTTCTCTGTTTAGAAGAAAGCATATACTGCCTACACATTAAGGTAGTTCAGTTTTCATTTTTTTCCATTTTATTCACTTTATTTATTATACAGTTATACTCTATACAATTTACTTTTAGCTGTTTTTTTTATCTCCTGGCAAAGTGAAATTCATTTCATATCCCCTTGTTTTATGGGTAGAGCAAATTAAAGTTATTTCAAGAGTTTTATCACTTGTTCAACCCAAAATGTCTTCATCAATTAAACTTTTCCCTCTTTAATATTAGAATGAATGTGGAGTCTACCATTCTGATATTTTATTTTGGTATGCAGAGAAGTAAAGCACAAACTATCATGGGTGTATCCAGGCATGCACCACATACATGCCGGCATACATGGCAAAGCACAAACTATCATGGGCGTATCCAGGCATACACCACATACATGCCAACATACATGTTTTGCAATGACATGGGTTTGACTAAGTAATTGCATATTTATTCTGATTTATGGAAATAATTTGTTAAACAGCACTGTTTAGGGGGTTGAGAGGGCTAATCCCACAGGAAAGAAGGCTACATTCTAGAAGCTAATATACGATTCCAGAAATACTGACTACACCTAAAAAGCATGCTGCATTCAGAAACATGTTGATGCTTGGTTGTATAACCACCTTCCCAAACAACCCCAAGTTATCTCCCTACTGCCCATGTCACAGCTTCTTTGACAGCTATAAACAAGTAGCACAGTGATGCCGTGACATACAACGCAACCTAACATGATCACTGCTACTGTGCATTGTGGGAGAAATGAGCATATCTGAAGTAGGACACAAACACCCCCCCTTCATATCTGGGAGAATTTTATAGATGAATGAAAATGGGGCAGGATTTTAGTGCAAGGACATGATGTCATGCCAACAGTGAGAAATGTAAGTAAAGATGCCATATCTGTGGGGAGTTTTTAGGTTCAGATGAAAAACAGGAGCATTCCAATGTATGGCAGGATACTGCCAATGAACATCTAATATCACCATACCTTGCTGCAGGCACAGGATATTCAGGCATCATTACTATCAAACACTTTCAATGGAGACACACAATATCATGGCATCTCTGTAGCAGGGAATGGTATTGCATTACTTTTGTGCATGTCATCTATGATGAAAGGAGGTACAGCCAGCACAGCTAGCTGGAATTTTGCAAATTTATTTAACATTTGTTTACCTGGAAAGTCCGACTTGGAATAAAGCCAATTTTCAGCAGAGGCCCAGAGAGAACACTCCTGATGTATGTCTTTCTAACATGGGAGGAAACCAGAGTACCCGGAGAAAACCCACACGAATGCAAGGAGGACATGTAGACTCTGCACAGAAGGCACTCCACCCAGAATCAAACCGGAGAGCCTCTTGCTGTGAGGCAACAATGCTACCACTGCACCACTGTGCCATCCAATAATTATATGTCATTTGTGTATATCAAATTGATTTATACAATCACATTTAATTTCAATCAGGATATTGAGAACCCTTGGAAGAGCCTTAAGGTAGCTGACAGGAGTGTCTGGTGGCAGTCATGACTACCTACTACCTTATAGTCTGTGCAGAAGGGAGCATAGCTTGTAAACCTGTGGCAGCCTTACCCAGGCAGATGTATGTGTGTGTGTGTGTGTGTGTGTGTGTGTGTGTGTGTGTGTGTGTGTGTGTGTGTGTGTGCAAATCAAATCTCAAAGAGTGTGTTTGTCAGCTATTTGGACAGGGATACAAAGAACTGGTTGGATAGCGAGGGTGCTGGAGGCCTTGGCTTGGACATTCAGCTGAGATCGCAACTCTGTAGCTGTGCTAGTGGGGAGTCTTACTGGGGATCTGGAGAAAGAGGGAGAAACCATCCCCGGACCGACTGTGGTCTCTGTGTGCACTTAAGGGAAATTGCACTTGATGCAGAGAGCTGCATCTGGAAATATTGTGTGTACCTGTCATCCTCTCAGTGAACGTACCTCACTGTTGCCAGTGGTGAGGATTGAGGGTCCTTGATTACTGGTCCAGTGGAGGGTCACCACATCATCATCAAACCTGGAAATGATATCTTCAAGGACGTTATTCAAATGAAATTTGTTGTTTTGAGTTAAATTTCCTTGGTACGTGGTTGTGAAATTGATGGCACTTAAGCAGATGATGCATAAGTGGAATTAGGTTAGTGAATGAAACTGATCATCATGACTTACTGTAAGGTTATATAATCTTAAAATGCATTATAACAGTTAAGGGGTGCACGGAGCAAAGTCTGCTGCATAGAGATAAGAGCTTCCCACTACTTCACTCACGTTTTTTCCTTCATTTCCAATCTCAGAATTGAATCTGCTTAAGTGTGGTTAGCAGGCATTGATTTTATAACCTATATTCCATTACAGCACTTAATATGGAGATATGTTACTGTTCCAATTAAACTTTGTCAAAACAGATAAATGTAGCATGTCAAACTACAGAGCATTCATACAGATGAGTGTGTAACAAGGCAGCATTGGTAAGTTATACAGCTGCCTATTAGCTTTAGCTCTGTAAAGCTTAACAGGTCAATACTTTTTTTCAGCAGCACCTATGATCATTAGAGGGAGACTGAAGAATTAAAGTGGAAACCATGGGATCTCCTTCTAAGTCAGTTACTAAGGCTGGTCTTCATAAACACAGGTGCAGAGCGGAACAGGATTAGTGCGCAGGGCACCTACATACCCAAGCCCCGAATAATTTATAAAAATCTGAATAAAATGATGCAAGAACAAATATGTGGTCTTGCCCTCTTGTGTAAGCACTGCCTTCCATGTACAAAGTACATATGTGAACCACCCCCTTGGGATCATACATGACTTAAGAAACCAGCACTGGACTACTGGCTTCTCCCGATGTAGTAACCAATGGGACAGCATCGCTGCACTACACGATGGCGCTCTGCTTGTCGATGCAGCGATCCCTCTTCCCTACTAATATGTCACCCAGCGCACTGTGTGCTGTTAAAAGCAATAAGAAGAAAACGTACATCTCCGCTGCACAGGGAGAAACATCCCTACCAGCAGTGCTGCTCCCTACAGTGAAGTGCAAGCAAATCTGCTACCACACACAAAACTGGCTTGCCTCCACACAGTGTTGCTGGCAAGTACCAGCCAAGAGGAGCTCATACAGCACCAGTTTCACTCTCTATCATATTATGGTAATAATCTCCAGTCTATTGTCTTGCTTATGAAGGGAAAGACTTTTACGAATCACTCCTAGATATCATGGTGGACCTCAGCACAGCAATGACAGGTCGCTTAATAAAGCTTACTAATCTTACCTGCACATAGCTACTTAGTTGTTGTGTCTTTCGGCTTTTCCCAATTAGGGGTCTAGCTTTCTAAGCTGCCTGGCACTGCTGTAATGTATAGCAATGATATACTAAATGATAGTCCCTCATTTCCAAACAGAAGAGTGCCTCCTACACAGTGGTGTGCTAACTGTCTCTCTATGCCATTCAAGACAATAAGATGTATGTTATATGAAACCATGGACAACCTAGATTCATGGCTATGTATCACAGAAGTTCACAGTGGTGTAACCGACATAGTGTACATAATTCATGTCTGCATCAATGTCAGTGAAATCCACACTGAATGCATATATCCACAGCTGCTACAGTGTGTTGTCATTTTATGTAACTCACAGCTGATCAAAGCTACTGCCTTATGCATTGTAAAGTGTAAAGGAGATGAAGTTCCAAGTTACTGAGTTCAATTCCCTGGTGCTGACCTCCTCAGTCACATGTCCTACTAGAAATCAGTGCCAGTTCAGTTTTTGTTTATGTGCTGTCTGTAACTCTGTGTGTTTTTCTCTTTTCTCCACAGTTATGTGACCATGAAGTTACTATACATATGTAAGGTGGTTTGAGAGGTTAAGTCCACAACATATTTTTTTAAATAGGTTTTATGTATCTGAAGCTTCAGTTTCTTTTATTCAGTTGAAGCTTCAGGCAATTTAAATTCAATGAAACGCAGATGAAGCAATCAAGCATTTTTGTCCACAGCATAAGGGCACATTATGGTTACATAGGGGTACATAATGACACATAAGGGTGCATAACTGATTCATTGTTTTCCTATTGTGCTCATTGTCAACAATTCCATGGAGTGCAGGGCCCAGCATTTCTGAATGATTACTGTATATTCATTACAGTGTTATATTAAATACAGTAGTTCCAAGTCTTTTTAAATATTCCACCATGGCAGCTTGTCAATGCAAAAACAAATGCCTGGAGAGAAAAAAAGCAACATAATTTTATTCAGCATGAGCAGGTAAGGCTAGCGCTGTGGTACGGCAGTTAACCTGGCTTACAGCATTTACTTTACTAGTTCAATACTCAGCTGAAGGTGACTTTGGTGCAAAGTCATCCACTTCCTTTCACATCCAAAAGAAATGAAAATAGGTGAACTAGCTCTCAGGTGTGTCAAGGACTTTGTCTTACCTTATTCTTATTGCTACCTGAAACAGTCTCCAGCCCCCAGCAAGCCTGAAAAGGATAAAGTGTGTACTGAACATGGAGGACTGACTGAATAAAAGAATAAGGAAGCAAGTAGCAAGATATGAAAATCATTTCTTATTCAAGGTGATAATGCAATACAAAATGTGCTGAATTGTCAGACAGGCTATCAAACAGCCCTGGGGGGGGGGGGGGGGGCAACAAGCATCAAAAAATAAGAGACAGACAGTACAGTGAACAAATACATTATTACATGTATAACATCGTGTTTTTGTGTTTTAACACAGGTAATACTTACTCTTTGTTAAAATTTGGCAACAATGCTGTATTAGACTTTAAAAAGTCTGAGTTTTTTTCCTGGCTCTGTGCTCTACTGATTTCAGAAGCACTGCCAGGAATTACCGTACTACCTTTTATCACCTCTGTTTTGTCAAGAGCTGGTAGATTGTCACTGCTTAGTCTGTCCTCTAAAGACATGTTTGCAAAGTCCTCTGTTGCCTATGAAATGGAAAAGGATAAATATAAAATTATTGTACATTCCAAGTTTGTAATAAATAAATAAGCAAAACAGAAGCACCTTTAATAAAATAGATGATTACTTAAATAACAAACTCAAGATTTATTGCATAGTAGTGATGGGAAGATCTCAACAGTTAAGTCTGGGAGGTACTTTATGGCTACCTGAAGACAAGGAAAGTATGTTACCTTACTGACAATCACCTGCACTATCCAAGCCATAATTTCTTACATTGTAGACCCTTACCTGAAAAGGTACAGCTGTAAGGAAGGGAGCATCTTACCGCCATGACAACTGGCCCACTCATTTGGGTTGTCAGTTGTTGATCGCTGGCATTGCCTCTATTCTTCTCCTACTACAGAGGGAAGACAGTAAGGTGGTTAACTCAAACGACAGTGCCCTCAGCCTGGCTTTACACCTCACAGTGATGAAACCCTGACTAAGACTGAGAGGGTCTGCTTCAATTTGTAACTTGAGTGACAAAGGAAACAGGTAGGAGAGGATGACTATGGGTGACTGACGCTGGCTCACCCATCCTGGGGTGGAGGTAGTGGGTCAAGTTCATTGCAGTGCTGACACCTTCTGGAGAGAGACAGGTGGATGGCAGGTAGTGTGCAGGATGGGGACATGTGCTTCTTTGTGCCAAACTCCATCGGAGTGTCTGGCTTCATGGGGTGTACATGGGAATGTATGTGCTCTCAGAAAAGATAAGGCAGGCCCTTGCAAACCTTTACAAAAACATGTTAGGCACCAGAGAAAGGGCTAGGGGCAAAAAGAGAAAAACCCTGATGGCTACCTGGATGATGACAGAATACCCTCCTTGTGACTGGCTTTCACACAATGGGGAATGAATGGTTGAAGTTATTATGGTTTGGCTGATACCTGGTAATCAATGGGGAATAAAAATAATTTAAAAATGAGGGTGTGCCTACAAACCTGTAGTACAGAACAGAAATGAATAACAATGTTCATCTGTTGATACAACTAGAACAATAAGTAAGCATGGAACATATGAACTGCATATAGTTTAAAAGCATTGTAATACATGCTGAATAAAACTGCCAAAAAGAATTTGGAGCAATTTCATTACACTAAGTCTGTACACGTTATAGGTTGCTTGCCTCAATGAGGGATGCAGGTTGCTACACAGTGTGTTGCTTTGAAACATAGTACGATTCCTCTGATCTAGACCTTCAGAATGAGGGTTCTAGCTGATCTGCCCTGTATGTACATCATGGAACTTACTAAAATTTAAATGTTGCAAATGATTTAATGAGTGTTTAGTCTTTAAAATCTTTGGGCATGTTGTTCAAGCAGTCAAAACTACTGCTGCTGTGACTTCCTCGTCCTCATCTTGTGAAAATAGTAACAGGGTACCAGAGTTAGTAAAAGAGTGAACTAATGACATGGGTCTACGCTGTCCTGCTATGAAATATACTTCAAGAATCCAAATTACGACAAGAAAGTGCTGGCCTAAATCCCCTAGGAATGTTACTAGTCAAAATGTGACTAGTGAAAACTGTGGTGTGGGACAGAAGTAATGTTTACTTGAGGACAGTGTTGAGGGTCTTGGAGGATGAACGAGTTACCCACATTAGATTTTGTTGATAAATATGTTTAGGAGACACAAAAACGAAACACAAAAGCGCTTTGCGGGAGGTGACGGTATCATGTATGACACCTCAATGAATGCTAATAATGTACTCCGTTTGCAGTACGGAAACTGATATTGAAGAGGGTCCTATTTTGTTAAAGATAATAGATACTTGTCTCCTGCAGGAAATACATTTTTGGGACCTACACTTGGTAATATTTCCCAGTAGTAAATGTGCTACTTATAATACAAGAGGTACCAAAGGGAGGGGGGATTTATGATAACCAGGACCTACACTTGGTAATAGTTCCCAGTAGTAAATGTGTTGATATCCTGGTACTGGAAGCTGACTGTTATGGTGCTTCAGAGGTACCAAAGGGAGGAGGGGTTTATGTTAACCAGGACCTACACTCGTTAATATTTCACAGTAGTAAATGTGCTACGTATAATACAAGAGGTACCAAAGGGAGGGGGGGGGGGTTATGTTAACCAGGACCTACACTCAGTAATATTTCCCAGTAGTAAATGTGTTGATATCCTGGTACTGGAAGCTGACTGGTGTAGTGCTTCAAAGGTACCAAAGGGAGGGGGGTTTATGTTAACCAGGACCTACACTCGGTAATAATTCCCAGTAGTAAATCTGCTACTTATAACACAAGAGGCACCAAAAAGAGGGGGGTTTATAGTAACCAGGACCTACACTCGGTAATATTTCCCCGTAGCAAATGTGTTGATATCCTGGTACTGGAAGCTGACTGGTGTGGTGCTTCAGAGGTAGCAAAGTGTGTGGGGGGGTTATGTTAACTAGGACCTACACTCGGTAATATTTTCCAGTAGTAAATGTGTTGATATCTTGGTACTGGAAGCTGACTGGTGTGGTGCTTCAGAGGTACCAAAGGGAGGGGGGGGGATTTATGTTAACCATGACCTAGATTCGCTAATATTTCCCAGTAGTAAATGTGCTACTTATAATACAAGAGGTACCAAAGGGAAGGGGGTTCATGTTTACCAGGACCTACACTCGGTAATATTTCCCAGCAGTAAATGTGCTACTTATAATACAAGAGGTACCAAAGAGAGGGGGGTTTATGATAACCAAGACCTATACATGGTAATATTTCCCAGTAGTAAATGTGTTGATATTCTGGTACTGGAAGCTGACTGGTGTGTTGCTTCTGAAGTACCAAAGGGAGGGGTGGTGTATTTTAACCAAGGCCTACACTCTGTAATATTTCCCAGTAGTAAATGTGTTGTTATCCTGGTACTGGAAGCTGACTGGTATGGTGCTTCTGACGTACCAAAGGGAAGGGGGGGTTTCTGTTAACCAGGTCCTACACTCGGTAATATTTCCCAGTAGTAAATGTGTTGACATCCTGGTATTGGAAGCTGACTGGTGTGGTGCTTCAGAGGTTCCAAAGGGGGGGGGGGGTTATGTTACCCAGGATATATACGTGGTAATATTTCCCAGTAGTAAATGTGTTGATATCCTGGAACTGGAATCTGACTGGCATGGTGCTTCAGAGGTACTAAATGGAGGGGGGATTTATGTTACCCAGGATGTACACTCGGTAATATTTCCCAGTAGTAAATGTGCTACTTATAATGCAAGATGTACCAAGGGAAGGGGGGGGGGCATTATGTTAACAAGGATCTACACTTGGTAATATTTCCCAGTGGAAAATGTGTTGATATTCTGGTACTGGAAGCTGACTAGTGTGGTGCTTCAGAGGTACCAAAGGGATGAGGGGTTTATGTTAACCAGGACCTACACTTGGTAATATTTCCCAGTAGTAAATGTGCTACTTATAAAACAAGAGGTAACAAATGGGGGGGGGGGGGTTATGTTAACCATGACCTAGATTCGCTAATATTTCCCAGTAGTAAATGTGCTACTTATAATACAAGAGGTGCCAAAGGGGTGCGGGAGAATCTATGTTAACCTAGACCTACACTCAGTAATATTTCCCAGTAGTAAATGTATTGATATCCTGGTACTGGAAGCTGACTGGTATGGTGCTTCAGAGGTACCAAAGGGAGGGGGGGGTTATGTTCACCAGGACCTACACTCTGTAATATTTCCCAGTAGTAAATGTGCTACTTATAATACAAGAGGTACCAATGGGACGGGGGGGGGGGGGTTCATGTTAACCAGAACCTACACTCGGTAATATTTCCCAGTAGTAAATGTGCTAATTATAATACAAGAAGTACCAAATGGAGGGGGGATTAATGTTAAGCAGGACCTACACTCGGTAATATTTCCCAGTAGTAAATTTGCTACTTATAATACAAGAGATACCAAGGGGAGGCGGGTTATGTTAACCAGGACCTACACTCGGCAATTTTTCCCACTAATAAATGTGCTACTTATAATACAAGAGGTACCAAAGAGAAGGGGGGGTTATGATAACCAGGACCTACACTCAGTAATATTTCCCAGTAGTAAATGTGCTACTTATAATACAAGAGGTACCAAAGGGAGGGGGGATTTATGATAACCAGGACCTATACATGGTAATATTTCCCAGTAGTAAATGTGTTGTTATCCTGGTACTGGAAGCTGACTGGTATGGTGCTTCTGACGTACCAAAGGGAAGGGGGGGGGTTTATGTTAACCAGGACCTACACTCGGTAATATTTCCCAGTAGTAAATGTGTTGACATCCTGGTACTGGAAGCTGACTGGTGTGGTGCTTCACAGGTTCCAAAGGGGGGGGGGGGGTTATGTTACCCAGAACATATACGTGGTAATATTTCCCAGTAGTAAATGTGTTGATATCCTGGCACTGGAAGCTGACTGGCATGGTGTTTCAGAGGCACTAAACGGAGGGGGGATTTATGGTAACCAGGACGTATACTCGGTAATATTTCCCAGTAGTAAAGGTGCTACTTATAATACAGGAGGTACCAAAGGGAGGGGGGATTTGCAGAAAAGAGGAAAATCCCAGGATGCAAAAAACCCCCTTACTAGCCTCAGTAAGAAACTGAGATGCCTCATAAAATCCTCCAAAGCTAGTTACGAAAATAAAATTGCCAAAGATTCCAAAGACAACCACAAAGCATTCTATAATTATGTCAAGAATCTAAATGGCAATTCTCAGATCTGTTCTGAGCTAAAACAGAATGGCATTAAATATACTGATTCGAAGGATATTGTCAATATCCTGGCAGATCGATTCAGTGCCAACTTCACCCCACTCTCACCCCCTAAATGGCCCATCTCAATACCGGAAGATTGCCAAATTCCAGTAATAACGGCCACACAGGTACAAAACGCACTCTCTAAAGCCAAGAATACAGCATCCATGGGACCAGATGATATACCGGGCTGTGTACTACATGAACTCCAATATGAACTGGCACCTCACCTAAGTGTTATGTTTAATCATAGCCTCACCTCAGGTTTCATGCCCACTGAGTGGCGCAGAGCTACAGTTATCCCAATCCACAAGGGGGGATCCACCTTGGATCCCGGAAACTACCGTCCCATCAGTCTGACAAGCCTTATCTGCAAGGCCATGGAGTGTATTATCATGGAACTTATAAACAAAGACATTGGCAACCTTCAAACACTGGACCCCACCCAGTTTGGGTTTGTGAAGGGCCGATCTTGTCTCCTGAACCTGATTGACTTCTTTGAATCAGTCTCCAGAGCCATGGACAAGGGTAAGGTGGTTCACACAGCCTATCTAGACCTTGCCAAGGCCTTTGACACCACCCCCCACTCTGGAATCATAGATAAACTTACTAAGTCAGGCATTAATCCTTATGTCACCCAATGGGTTGCTAAATGGCTTACTGATAGAACCCACACTGTAAAAGTAGCCGACTCCAAATCCAGCTCCAGACAAGTGACAAGTGGAGTACCTCAAGGTTCAGTCCTGGGGCCGCTCTTGTTTGGCATCTACTTCTCTGAAGTACAGGTCAACACTAAGGGACTCTGGCTAACAAAGTTTGCAGATGACTGCAAACTGGGACCCATTATTGAATCCCCAAATGATGTGGATACTCTACAAAAGGGCCTTACAGAAACAGATGCTTGGTGCCAGAGCCATGGGCTCAAGCTCAATGCCAAGAAATGTATTGTTATCCCCTTTGGGAAAAAACATGTATCCATGAATTACCATATAGGTGGCAGTACACTTAACACAGAAAGTGTGATAAGAGACTTAGGGACACAGGTGGACAGTGGTCTCACCTTCGATAACCACATCGCCACAACAGTCAGGAAATCCTTCTATGAGGCACACCTCATCACGAAGGGATTTTCATCCAGAAAAAAGGAGGTCATTGTCCCACTGTACTCATCCCTCATTAGACCCATTATAGAATACAACGCCCCATTTGGTATGTACCTCTCAAGACATCTGCAACAACTGGAAAGGCCTCAGAAATACCTCATTAAAAGAATCACAGGCCTAAAGCAGATGCCCTACGCTGACCGCCTTAAAAAACTCCAGCTATACTCTGTCGCATATCGTCTACTCAGAGGCGATCTCTGCTTAACATACAAGGCCATGTCAAACCCAGAGCTGTTGGACATGCTACACTTAAAGAAATCCCAATCCCTCAGAGCTACACGCTCCAGGGATCTAAACCTTGTCATCACAATAAACAAAACATGTTGGAGGGACAGGTTCCTGACCCAGAGACTCCCCAGACTCTGGAATAGATTGCCCATACATGTCAAGCAGAGTGCCTCTTTGGACCTCTTCAAGAGGAACCTTGACGATTGGATGGGAGAAAGGAAATTCACCCCAGGGATCACGTCAGTTGCCCTGCTAGACAGGGGTCCAGGAAAGTAAATAATGTGGGAAGAAATAGCCAGGGAATTGTTATGGCTAGGCTTGTATAGGCCCTAGGGCTGATAGCCTAGTACCAACCTATGAACCTATGTTAACCAGGAACTACACTCGGTAATATTTCACAGTGATAAATGTGTTACTTATAATACAAGAGGTACCAAAGGGAGGGGGGGGTTTATGTTAACCAGGACCTAAACTCGGTAATATTTCTCAGTAGTAAATGTGTTGATATCCTGGTACTGAAAGGTGACTGGTATGGTGCTTCAGTGATACCAAAGTGGGGGGGGGGGGTTATGTTAACTAGGAACTACACTCGGTAATATTTCTCAGTAGTAAATGTGTTGATATCCTGGTACTGGAAGCTGACTGGTGTGGTGCTTCAGAGGTACCAAATGGAGGGTGGATTTATGTTAGCTAGGACCTACACTCGGTAATATTTCCCAGTAGTAAATGTGCTACTTATTTATTTATTTTATTTTTATTTTATTTTACATTTGTTAACCGGGTTAGTCTGGCTGAGCTTTTGGCTCATTTTCAGCAGAGACCCGGGGAGAAAAGCTCCTCAGGGCTAGAAAACAATTTATTAAATTTTAGTAACATAGTAGTAACAATCAGCTATGGGATCTTACAAGCAGAGACCTGGAAAGAAAAAAGCTCCTCAGGCAATTCAGTTATACAGAGTATTAACAACTGGCAGACAAGTATGTGAGTTGTTACAAACAAGGTTTTAAACAATTAGCAGAAGAGAATATGACTAGTTACAATATTATTTAAGCTGCTTACAGCAAAATTAGTTAATAGTTAGGCAGATGCTTATTTAAAGTGGGTAGGATCTAGTTGTATAGGAGTTTGGAAACAAGAAATGAAGGTAAGAATGGCTAGTAGGAGATGTAGGGGAGGTAGAGTATAGGAGACAGACTAGACAGGTAGGTTGTTTTGAGACTGTAAGAATTAAGAGTGGTTGGAGATAGAGGAAGGGAAGAGGTAGAAGAGGCAGGGGAATAGTGTTAGAGATGTATTGAATGAGGTGGTGAAAAAGGTGAAAGGATGGTGGTTTCAGGGTGGTTGGTTACAGTGGCAAGACCACTTGGTTTTTAGGTACTTCCTTGTGGCTAATTTGAAACCTTTGCTATGCTGGAGGGATTTTATTTCCAAGGGGAGTTGATTCCAGGATGTAGCTGGGTTATAGTTATAGAGAAGGCAGTCTATTTTGGTTTTGAGTTTGTAGATGTCTAATAATTCTTGATTTGAGCTGTGTACCATCCTTGCAGGGTAATATTTGGATATGATAGTGGAGAGGCTGGGGCAGAAGGAGGGTAAATAGAGTGGATGATTTGTAGTTGGTATAGTTGGAGCAGCTGAGGGAATTCTAGCCAGTCTAGTTGCTGTAGTGCTAAGCAGTGGTGTGACTTGTAGGGTTGGTTAGCTGCAAATCTGGCGATCTTATTATAGGTAGTTTCAATCTTGGAAATGTGTATAATTAAGTTTTTGAATATGTGGCAGCTGTACAGGAGTGTTGGGAGTAATAAAGCCTGGGAGAGTTATTCGGGCAGTGTTAGTTAAGTATTTTTTGCTACGGAAAAGGTGTCCAAGTTTCTGATGAGTTCTTTTTACTGAGTTAGTAATATGGAGATCAAACTTAAGCTGATCATGTATTGTAACAAATAGCAATTTAGTACTAGACTCAGCTGAGATGATAGTGTTGTTACAGGATAAGATGGCAAATGTACTTTTGAGTGTGGTGATGTTTTTAGGGAGGAAGAGTAGGAGCTTAGTTTTTTTTGGATTAAGTATTAGTTTGTATCACTAAGCCAAGTTTCAATGGTGTAGAAGGATGCCTGGGTAGTTGAGTGGAGGTCAGGTGTGTTGTCAGCAATGATTATAACAGCTGAGTCATCAGAATATTGCACAAGAGATGACTGGAGACAAGAGGAGTAGAGCAAGTTGATGAAAATATTAAAGAGTATTGGTCCAAGTATGGACCCTTGGGAGACTCCCATTTGTACAGTGAGAGGGGAGGATAGTGCAGAGAGACATTTAACTGATTGCTGATGGGTAGAGAGATAGCTGGAGAACCAGGAGATAGTAGGGGGAGAGAAATGTGAGTTTATCTAGAAGGAGTGAGTGAGAGTCAGTGTCAAAGGCTTTAGAAAGGTCAAGGAATAGGCATGAGACAAGTTTATTGTTATCACGAGCTAGAGACACTATGCTGATGAATGATATGAGTGCAGTAGTTGTACTATGCTTGGGATGGAAACCATGCTTTGTGGGTGTGAGAAAGTTTTCCAGGTGAAGGTAATGCATTACCTGCTTGTGAATGCATTTCTCTAGGATTTTTGAGAGTAGAGAGAGTATGGCAATCGGTCTAAAGTTGGATACATCTGAGGAGTTTCCCCTTTGTGAATGGGTAGAGTAAAGAAATTCTTCCATACAGTGGGGACAATGGATTCACAAATGGATCGGTTGATTAACATGGATACAGGATAGGCAAGAGGTTCAGAGGCAATCTGCAGGAAGGAAGAGGGTAACTTGTCAACAGATGGGGGAACAAGGTTTAAGTTTAGACAGTAATGGCTTTACATAGTTAGTTGATACTGCTTTTAGAGAGAAGTAGTTAGGAGGGTTTGGAAAAGGTATAGAGTTTGTGGGGTGCTAGTGTTGTTTCTGGGGGGGGGGAGAATTTATTATAATACAAGAGGTACCAAAGGGGGGTGTTTATGTTAACCAAGACCTACATTCGGTAATATTTGCTGTAGTAAATGTGCTACTTACAATATAAGAGGTACCAAAGGGAGGGGGGATTTATATTAACCAGGACATACACTCGGTAATATTTCCCAGTAGTAAATGTGCTACTTATGATACAAGAGGTACCAAATGGAGGGGGGGGGGTATGTTTACCAGGACCTACTCTCGGTAATTTTTCCCAGTAGTAAATGTGCTACTTATAATACAAGAGGTACCAAAGGGAGGGGGGTTTCTGTTAACCAGGACCTATACTCAGTAATATTTCCGAGTAGTAAATTTGCCACTTATAATACAATAGGTACCATAGGGAGGGGAGGTTTATGCTAACTAGGGCCTACACTCGGTAATATTTTCCAGTAGTAAATTTGCTACTTATAATACAAGAGTTACCAAAGAAAGGGGAGGGGTCTATGTTAACCAGGACCTACACTCGGTAATATTTCCCAGTAGTAAATGTGTTGATATCCTGGTACTGGAAGCTGACTAGTGTGGTGCTTCAGAGGTACCAAAGGGAGGGGGGGGGTTTATGTTAACCAGAACCTACACTAGGTAATATTTCCCAATAGTAAATGTACCACTTATAATACAAGGGGTATCTAAGGGATGGGGGCTTATTTTAACCAGACCTACACTTGGTAATATTTCCCATTAGTAAATGTGTTGATATCTTGGTACTGGAAGCTGACTGGAATGGTGCTTCAGAGGTACCGGGGGGGGGGGGTTATGCTACCTAGGACCTACACTCGGTAATATTTCCCAGTACTAAATGTGCTACTTATAATACAAGAGGTACCAAAGGGGGGGGGGTTATGTTAACCAGGACCTACACTCTGTAATATTTCCCAGTAGTAAATGTGCTACTTATAATACAATAGGTACCAAAGCGAGGGGGGATTTATGTTAAGCAGGACCTATACTCGGTAATATTTCCCAGTAGTAAATGTGCTACTTATAATACAAGAGGTACCAAAGGGAGGGTGGGAGGGTTTCTGTTAACCAGGACCTACACTCGGTAATATTTCCCAGTAGTAAATGTGCCACTTATAATACAAGGGGTACCAAAGGGAGGAGGGGTTTATATTAACCAGGACCTACACTCGGTAATATTTCCCAGTAGTAAATGTGGTACTTATAATACAAGAGGTACCAAAGGGAGGGGGGGTTTATGTTAAGGACCTACACTCGGTAATATTTCCCAGTAGTAAATGTGTTGATATCCTGGTACTGGAAGCTGACAGGTGTGGTGGTTCAGAGGTACAAAAGGAAGGGGTGGTTTATTTTAATCAGGACCTACACTCTGTAATATTTCGCAGTAGTAAATATGTTGATATCCTGCTACTGGAAGCTGACTGGTGTGGTGCTTCACAGGTATGAAAGGGAGTGGGGTTTATATTAACCAAGACCTACACTCGGTAGTATTTCCGAGTAGAAAATGTGCTACTTATAATACAAGAGGTACCATAGGGAGGGGGGGTTTCTGTTAACCAGGACCTACACTCGGTAATATTTCCCAGTAGTAAATGTGTTGATATCCTGGTACTGGAAGCTGACTGGTATGGTGCTTCAGAGGTACCAAAGGGAGGTGGGGTTATGTGAACCAGGACCTACACTTGGTAATATTTCCCAGTAGTAAATGTGCCACTTATAATACAAGGGGTACCAAAGGGAGGAGGGGTTTATGTTAACCAGGACCTACACTCGGTAATATTTCGCAGTAGTAAATATGTTGATATCCTGCTACTGAGCTGACTGGTGTGGTGCTTCACAGGTACGAAAGGTAGTGGGGTTTATATTAACCAAGACCTACACTCTGTTATATTTCCCAGTAGTAAATGTGCTACTTATAATACAAGAGGTACCAATGGGACGGGGGGGGGGTACATGTTAACCAGGACCTACACTCGGTAATATTTCCCAGTAGTAAATGTGCTACTTATAATACAAGAGGTATCAAATGGAGGGGTGTGTATGTTTACCAGGACCTACTAGCGGTAATTTTTCCCAGTAGTAAATGTGCTACTTATAATACAAGAGGTACCAAAGGGAGGGGGGGGGTTAAGTTAACCAGGACCTACACTTGGTTATATTTCCCAGTAGTAAATTTGCTACTTATAATACAAGAGTTACCAAAGGAAGGGGAGGGGTTTATGTTAACCAGGACCTACACTCGGTAATATTTCCTAGTAGTAAATGTGTTGATATCCTGGTACTGGAAGCTGACTGGTGTGGTGCTTCAGAGGTACCAAAGGGAGGGGGGGGGGGTTATGTTAACCAGGACCTACACTAGGTAATATTTCCCAGTAGTTAACGTGCCACTTATAATACAAGGAACACCAAAGGGAGGGGGGTTTATTTTAACCAGACCTACACTCGGCAATATTTCCCATTAGTAAATGTGTTGATATCTTGGTACTGGAAGCTGACTGGAATGATGCTTCAGAGGTACCGGGGGGGGGGGGGGTTATGTTAACCAGGACATACACTTTGTAATATTTCTCAGTAGTAAATGTGCCACTTATTATACAAGAGGTACCAAAGGGAGGGGGGGTTTATGTTAACCAGGACCTACACTTGGTAATATTTCCCAGTGGTAAATGTAATACTTATAATACAAGAGGTACCAAAGGGGGGGGGGGTTATGTTAACCAGGACCTACACTCGGTAATATTTCCCAATAGTAAATATGCTACTTATAATACAAGAGATACCAAATGGAGGGGGGGATATGTTTACCAGTACCTACACTCGGTAATTTTTTCCAGTAGTAAATGTCCTACTTATAATACAAGAGGTACCAAAGGGAGGGGGGTTTATGTTAACCAGGACCTACACTCGGTAATATTTCCGAGTAGTAAATGGGCTACTTATAATACAAGAGGTACCAAAGAGAGGGGAGTTTATGATAACCAGGACCTACACTCGGTAATATTTCTCAGTTTTAAATGTGCTACTTATAATACAAGAGGTGCCAAGGGGGGGGGGGTGGAATTTATGTTAACCTAGAGCTACACTCCGTAATATTTCCCAGTAGTAATTGTGCTAGTTATAAGACACGAGGTACCAAAGGGAGGGGCAGAGTTTATGTTAACTAGGACCTACACTCTGTAATATTTCCCAGTAGTAAATGTGCCACTTATAATACAAGGGGTACCAAAGGGAGGGAGGATTTATGTTAACCTGGACATACACTCGGTAGTAAATGTGTTGATATCCTGGTACTGGAAGCTGACTGGTGTGGTGCTTCAGAAGTACCAAAGGGAGGGGGGGGGTGTTATGTTAACCAGGACGTACACTCGGTAATATTTCCCAGTAGTAAATGTGCCACTTATAATACAAGGGGTACCAAAGGGAGGGGGGTTTATGTTAACCTGGACATACACTCTGTAATATTTCCCAGTAGTAAATGTGTTGATATCCTGGTACTGGAAGCTGACTGGTATGGTGCTTCAGAGGTACCAAAGGGAGGTAGGGTTATGTTCACCAGGACCTACACTTGGTAATATTTCCCAGTAGTAAATGTACTACTTATAAAAGAAGAGGTACCAAATGGAGTGGGGGTATATGCTAACCAGGACTTACACTCTGTAATATTTCCCAGTAGTAAATGTGTTGATATCCTGGTACTGGAAGCTGATTGGTATGGTGCTTCAGAGGTACCAAAGGGAGGTGGGGTTATGTTAACCAGGACCTACACTTGGTAATATTTCCCAGTAGTAAATGTGCCACTTATAATACAAGGGGTACGAATGGGATGGGGGGTTCATGTTAACCAGGACCTACACTCGGTAATATTTCCCAGTAGTAAATGTGCTACTTATAGTACAAGAGGCACCAAAGGGAAGGGTTTTATTTTAATCAGGACCTACACTCGGTAATATTTCCCAGTAGCAAATGTGTTGATATCCTGGTACTGGAAGCTGACTGGTGTGGAGCTTCAGAGGTACCAAAGGGAAGGGGGTTTATGTTAACCAGGACCTACACTCCGTAATATGTTTCCAGTAGTAAATGTGTTGATATCTTGGTAATGGAAGCTGACTGGTGTGGTGCTTCAGAGGTACCAAAGGGAGGGGGGGTTTATGTTAACCAGGACCTACACTTGGTAATATTTACCAGTAGTAAATGTGTTACTTATAATACAGGTGGTACCAAAGGGAGGGGGGTTTATGTTAACCAGGACCTACACTCGGTAATATTCCCCAGTAGGAAATGTGCTACTTATAATACAAGCGGTGCCAAAAGAGGGGGATTTATGTTAAGCAGGACCTACACTTGGCAATATTTCCCACTAATAAATGTGCTACTTATAATACAAGAGGTACCAAAGAGAGGGGGGGGGGCGTTATGATAACCAGGACCTACATTCAGTAATATTTCCCAGTAGTAAATGTGCTACTTATAATACAAGAGGTACCAAAGGGAGGGGGGATTTATGATAACCAGGACCTATACATGGTAATATTTCCCAGTAGTAAATGTGTTGATATCCTGGTACTGGAAGCTGACTGGTATGGTGCTTCTGACGTACCAAAGGGAGGGGGGATTTATGTTAACCAGGACCTACACGTGGTAATATTTTCCAGTAGTAAATGTGTTGACATCCTGGTACTGGAAGCTGACTGGTGTGGTGCTTCAGAGGTTCCAAAGGTGGGGGGGGGGGTTATGTTACCCAGGATCTACACGTGGTAATATTTCCCAGTAGTAAATGTGTTGATATCCTGGTACTGGAAGTTGACTGGTATGGTGCTTCAGAGGTACTAAACAGAGGGGGATTTATGGTAACCAGGACGTACACTCCGTAATATTTCCCAGTAGTAAATGTGCTACTTATAATACAGTTGGTACCAAAGGGAGGGGGGATTTATGTTAACCAGGAACTACACTCGGTAATATTTCCCAGTAGTAAATGTGTTACGTATAATACAAGAGGTACCAAAGGGAGGGGGGATTTATGTTAACCAGGACCTACACTCGGTAATATTTCCCAGTAGTAAATGTGTTGATATCCTGGTACTGAAAGCTGACTGGTATGGTGCTTCAGTGGTACCAAAGGGAGGGGGTGGGGTTATGTTAACTAGGAGCTACACTCGGTAATATTTTTCAGTAGTAAATGTGTTGATATCCTAGTACTGGAAGCTGACTGGTGTAGTGCTTCAGAGGTACCAAATGGAGGGGAATTTATGTTAGCTAGGACCTACACTCGGTAATATTTCCCAGTAGTAAATGTGCTACTTATTTATTTATTTTATTTTTAATTTATTTTACATTTGTTAACCGGGTTAGTCTGGCTGAGCTTTTGGCTCATTTTCAGCAGAGATCCGGGGAGAAAAGCTCCTCAGGGCTAGCAAACAATTTATTAAATTTTAGTAACATAGTAGTAACAATCAGCTATGGGATCTTACAAGCAGAGACCTGGAAAGAAAAAAGCTCCTCAGGCAATTCAATTATACAGAGTATTAACAACTGGCGGACAAGTATGTGAGTTGTTACAAACAAGGTTTTAAACAATTAGCAGAATAGAATGTGACTAGTTACAATATTATTTAAGCTGCTTACAGCAAAATGAGTTAATATTTAGGCAGATGCTTATTTAAAGTGGGTAGGATCTAGTTGTGTAGGAGTTTGGAAACAAGAAAGGAAGGTAAGAATGGCTAGTAGGAGATGTAGGGGAGGTAGAGTATAGGAGACAGACTAGACAGGTAGGTTGTTTTGAGACTGTAAGAATTAAGAGTGGTTGGAGATAGAGGAAGGAAAGAGATAGAAGAGGCAGGGGAATAGTTTTAGAGATACATTGAATGAGGTGGTGAAAAAGGTGAAAGGATGGTGGTTTCAGGGTGGTTGGTTACAGTGGCAAGACCACTTGGTTTTTAGGTACTTCCATGTGGCTATTTTGAAACCTTTGCTATGCTTGAGGGATTTTATTTCCAAGGGGAGTTGGTTCCAGGATGTAGCTGAGTTATAGTTATAGAGAAGGCAGCCTATTTTGGTTTTGGGTTTGTAGATGTCTAATAATTCTTGATTTGAGCTGTGTAGCGTCCTAGCAGGGTAATATTTGGATATGATAGTGGAGAGGCTGGGGCAGAAGGAGGGGAGATAGAGTGGATGATTTGTAGTTGGTATAGTTGGAGCAGCTGAGGGAATTCTAGCCAGTCTAGTTGCTGTAGTGCTAAGCAGTGGTGTGACTTGTAGGGTTGGTTAGCTGCAAATCTGGCGATCTTATTATAGGTAGTTTCAAGCTTGGAAATAAGTGTATATTTTAGGTTTGTGAATATGTGGCAGCTGTACAGGAGTGTTGGGAGTAATAAAGCCTGGGAGAGTTATTCGGGCAGTGTTAGTTAAGTATTTTTTGCTACGGAAAAGGTGTCCAAGTTTCTGATGAGTTCTTTTTACTGAGTTAGTAATATGGAGATCAAACTTAAGCTGATCATCTATTGTAACAAATAGCAATTTAGTACTAGACTCAGCTGAGATGATAGTGTTGTTGCAGGATAAGATGGTAAATGTACTTTTGAGTGTGGTGATGTTTTTAGGGAGGAAGAGTAGGAGCTACTTATAATACAAGAGGTACCAAATGGAGTGGTGGGGGGTTATATTTACCAGGACCTACACTCGGTAATTTTTCCCAGTAGTAAATTTGCTAGTTATAATACAAGAGGTACAAAAGGGAGGGGGGGTTTATGTTAACCAGGACCTACACTCGGTAATATTTCCCAATAGTAAATGTGCTGCTTATAATACAATAGGTACCAAAGAAAAGGGGGGGGGGTATGTTAACTAGGACCTACACTCGGTAATTTTTCCCAGTAGTAAATGTGCTACTTATAATACAAGAAGTACCAAATGGAGGGGGGGGGGGTTATGTTTACCAGGACCTACACTCGGTAATTTTTCCCAGTAGTAAATTTGCTAGTTATAATACAAGAGGTACCAAAGGGAGGGGGGTTTATGTTAACCAGGACCTACACTCGGTAATATTTCCCAGTAGTAAATGTGCTACTTATAATACAATAGGTACCAAAAAAAGGGGGGGTTATGTTAACTAGGACCTACACTCAGTAATTATTCCCAGTAGTAAATGTGTTGATATCCTGGTACTGGAAGCTGGCTGGTGTGGTGCTTCAGAGGCACCAACGTGAGGGGGGTTTATGTTAACCAGGACCTACACTCGGTAATATTTCCCAGTAGTAAATGTGCCATTTATAATACAATAGGTACCAAAGAAAGTGGGGGGGAGTTATGTTAACCAGGACCTACACTCGGTAATATTTCCCAGTAGTAAATGTGTTGATATCCTGGTACTGGAAGCTGACTGGTGTGGTGTTTCAAAGGTGCCGAAGTGAGTGGGGGGGGGTTATGTTAACCAAGACCTACACTTGGTAATATTTCCCAGTAGTATATGTGCCACTTATAATACAAGGAGTACCAAACGGAGGGGGGGACTTTTTTTAACCAGACCTACACTCGGTAATATTTCCCATTAGTAAATGTGTTGATATCCTGGTACCGGGAGCTGACTGGTATGGTGCGTCAGAGGTACCAAAGGGAGGGCGGGTTATGTTAACCAGGACCTACACTCGGTAATATTTAACAGTTGTAAATGTGGTACTTATAATACAGGAGGTACCAAAGGGAGGTGGGGGGAGTTTATATTAACCAGAACCTACACTCTGTAATATTTCCCAGTAGTAAATGTTTTGATATCCTGGTACTGGAAGCTGACTGGTGTGGTGCTTCAGAGATACCAAAGAGAGGGGGGGTTTATTTTAACCAGGACCTACACCCGGTAATATTTCCCAGTAGTAAATGTGTTGATATCCTGGTACTGGAAGCTGACTGGTGTGGTGCATCAGAGGTATCAAAGGGAGGGGGGTTTTATGTTAATCAGGACCTACACTCGGTAATATTTCCAAGTAGTAAATGTGCTACTTATAATACAAGAGGTACCAAAGGGATGAGGGGTTTATGTTATCCAAGACCTACACTCGGTAATATCTCCCAGTAGTAAATGTGTTGATATCCTGGTACTGGAACCTGACTGGTATGGTGCTTCAGAGGTACCAAAGGAGGGGGGGGGGGTTATGCTAACCAGGACCTACACTCGGTAATATTTCCCAGTAGTAAATGTGTTGATATCCCGGTACTGGAAGCTGACTGGTGTGGTGCTTCAGGGGTACCAAAGGAAGGGGGGGGTATGTTAACCACGACCTACACTCCATAATATTTCCCAGTAGTAAATGTGCTACTTATAATAAAAGATGTACCAAAGGAGGGGGTTCATATTAACCAGGACCTACACTCGGTAATATTTCCCAGTAGTAAATGTGGAACTTATAATACAAGAGGTACCAAGGGGATGGGGGGTTTATTTTAACCAGGACCTACACTTGGTAATATTTCCCAATAGCAAATGTGCTACCTATAAGACAAAATGTACCAAAGGGAGGGGGATTAATGTTAACCAGGACCGACAGTTGGTAGTATTTCCCAGAAGTAAATGTATTGATATCCTGGTACTGGAAGCTGACTGGTATGGTGCTTCTGTGGTACTAAAGGGAGGGGGGGGTTATGTTAACTAAGACTTACACTCTGTAATGTCTCCCAGTAGTAAATGGGTTGCTATCCAGGTACTGGAAGCTTACTGGTATCGTGCTTCAGAGGTACCAAATGGAGGGTGGATTTATGTTAGCTAGGACCTACACTCGGTAATATTTCCCAGTAGTAAATGTGCTACTTATTTATTTATTTTATTCTTATTTTATTTTACATTTGTTAACCGGGTTTGTCTTGCTGAACATTTGGCTCATTTTCAGCAGAGACCCGGGGAGAAAAGCTCCTCAGGGCTAGAAAACAATTTATTAAATTTTAGTAACATAGTAGTAACAATCAGCTATAAGATCTTACAAGCAGAGACCTGGAGAGAAAAAAAGCTCCTCAGGCAATTCAATTATACAGAGTATTAACAACTGGCAGACAAGTATGTGAGTTGTTACAAACAAGGTTTTAAACAATTAGCAGAAGAGAATGTGACTAGTTACAATATTATTTAAGCTGCTTACAGCAAAATTAGTTAATATTTAGGCAGATGCTTATTTAAAGTGGGTAGGATCTAGTTGTGTAGGAGTTTGGAAACAAGAAAGGAAAGTAAGAAAGGCTAGTAGGAGATGTAGGGGAGGTAGAGTATAGGAGACAGACTAGACAGGTAGGTTGTTTTGTGACTGTAAGAGTTAAGAGTGATTGGAGATAGAAGAAGGGAAGAGGTAGAAGAGGCAGGGGAATAGTGTTAGAGATACATTAAGAGTGAGGTTTTGAAATAGGTGAAAGGATGGTGGTTGGCTACAGTGGCAAGACCACTTGGTTTTTAGGTATTTCCTTGTGGCTAATTTGAAATTTTTGCTATGCTGGAGGGACTTTATTTCCAAGGGGAGTTGGTTCCAGGATGTATCTGGGTTATAGTTATAGAGGAGGCAGCCTATTTTGGTTTTGGGTTTGTAGATGTCTAATAATTCTTGATTTGAGCTGCGTAGTGTCCTAACAGGGGAATATTTGGATATGATAGTGGAGATGCTGGGGCAGAAGGAGGGTAGATAGAGGATAGAGTGGATGATTTGTAGTTGGTATAGTTGGAACAGCTGAGGGAATTCTAGCCAGTCTAGTTGCTGTAGTGCTAAGCAGTGGTGTGGCTTGTAAGTTTGGTTAGCTGCAAATTTGGCGATCTTATTATAGGTAGTTTCAAGCTTGGAAATAAGTGTATAATTTGGGTTTGTGAATACGTGGCAGCTGTACAGGAGTGTTGGGAATAATAAAGCCTGGGAGAGAGTTACTCGGGCAGTGTTAGTTAAGTATTTCTTGCTATGGAAAAGGTGTCCAAGTTTCTGATGAGTTCTTTTTACCGAGTTAGTAATATGGAGATCAAACTTAAGCTGATCATGTGTTGTAACAAATAGCAATTTAGTACTAGACTCAGCTGAGATGATAGTGTTGTTACAGGATAAGATGGTAAATGTACTTTTGAGTGTGGTGATGTTTTTAGGGAGGAAGAGTAGCATCTCAGTATTTTTTTGGATTATTAGTTTGTTATCAGTAAGCTAAGTCTCAATGGTGGGGAAGGATACCTGGGTAGTTGAGTGGAGGTCAGTTGGGCTGTCAGCAATGGTTATAACAGTTGAGTCATCAGCATATTGCACAAAAGATGACTGGGGACAAGAGGAGTAGAGCACGTTGGTGAAAATATTAGAGTAGTGGTCCAAGTATGGACCCTTTGGGGACTCCCATTTATACAGTGAGAGGGGAGGATTGTGCAGAGAGACATTTAACTGATTGCTGGTGGGTAGAGAGATAGCTGGAGAACCAGGAGATAGTAGGGGGAGAGAAATGTAAGTTAGTGAGTTTATCTAGAAGGAGTGAGTGAGAGACAGTGTCAAAGGCTTTAGAAAGGTCAAGGAATAGGCATGAGACAAGTTTATTGTTATCACGAGCTAGGGAGACTATGTTGATGAATGATATGAGTGCAGTAGTTGCACTATGCTTGGTACAGAAACCATGCTGTGTGGGTGTGAGAAGGTTTTCCAGGTGAAGTTAATGCATTACCTGCTTGTGAATACATTTCTCTAGGATTTTTGAGAGTGGAGAGAGGTTGGCAATTGGTCTGAAGTTGGATATGTCTGAGGAGTTGCCCCCTTTGTGACTGGGTAGAGTAAAGAAATTCCTCCATACAGTGGGGACATAGGATTCAGAAATGGATCGGTTGATTAAGATGGATACATGATAGGCAAGAGGTTCAGAGGCAATCTGCAGGAAATAAGAGGGTAACTTGTCAACAGATGGAGAGCAAGGTTTAAGTTTAGAGTAATGACTTTACATAGTTAGTTGATACTGCTTTTAGAGAGAAGGAGTTAGGAGGGTTTGGAAGAGGTATAGAGTTTGTGGAGGTGCTAGTGTTTTTTATGGGGAGGGTTTATTATAATATGAGAGGGACCATAGGGGGGGTGTTTATGTTAACCAGGACCCACACTCGGTAATATTTCCCAGTAGTAAACGTGCTACTTATAATACAAGAGGTACCAAAGGGGGGAGGGTTTATGCTAACCAGGACCTACACACGGTAATATTTCCCAGTAGTAAATTTGCTAGTTATAATACACGAGGTACCAAAGGGAGGGGCAGGGTTTATGTTAACCAGGACCTACACTTGGTTATATTTCCAAGTAGTAAATGTACTACTTATAATACAAGAAGTACCAAAGGGAGGCGGGGGGGGGGTATTTAATGTGAACCAGGAGCTACACTCGGTAATATTTCCCAGTAGTAAATATGCTACACATAATACAAGAGGTACCAAAGGGAGGGGCGGTTATGTTAACCACAACCTACACTCGGCAATATTTCCCATTAGTAAATGTGTTGATATCCTGGTACTGGAAGCTGACTGGTATGCTGCTTCAGAGGTACCAAAGGGGGGGGGGTTGTATATTAACCAGGCCCTACACTCTGTAATATTCCCCAGTAGTAAATATGCTACTTATAATACAAGAGGTACCAAAGGGATGGGGGCGGGGTTTATGTTAACCAGGACCTACACTCTGTGATATTTCCCAGTAGTAAATGGTTGCTATCCTGGACTCAGAAGTACCAAAGGGAGAGGGGGTTTATGTTAACCAGGACCTACACTCGGCAATATTTCCCAGTAGTAAATGTGCTACTTATAACACAAGAGGTACAAAATGGAGTGGGGGTTTATGTTAACCAGGACCTACACTCGGTAATATTTCCTAATAGTAAATGTGCTACTTTTAATACAAGAGGTACCAAAGGGAGGGGGGTTTATGTTAAGCAGGACCTACACTCTGTAATATTTCCCAGTAGCAAATGTGGTACTTATAATACAAGATGTACTAAAGGGAGGGGGATTTATGTTAACCAGGACCTACATTCCATAATATTTCCCAGCAGTAAATGTACTACTTATAATACAATGGGTACCAAAGGAAGGGGGAGTTATGTCAACCATGACCTACACACGGTAATATTTCCCAGTAGTAAATGTGCTACTTATAATACAAGAGGTATGAAAGGGAAGGGGGTTTATGCTAACCAAGACCTACACTCGGTAATATTTCCCAGTAGTAAATGTGTTATCTTGGTACTGGAAGCTGACTGGTGTGGTGCTTCAGAGGTACCAAAGGGAGGGGGGTTTATGTTAACCAGGACACTCGGTAATATTTCCCAGTAGTAAATGTGCTACTTATAATACAAGAGGTATCAAAGAAAGGGGGGTGGGTTATTTTAACCAGGACCGGCACTCGGTAATATTTCCCAGTAGTAAATATGTTGATATCCTGGTACTGGAAGCTGACTGGTGTGGTGCTTCAGAGGCACCAAAGGGAGGGGGGGTATATGTTAACCAGGACATACACTCGGTAATATTTCCCAGTAGTAAATGTGCTACTTATAATACAAGAGGTATCAAAGAAAGGGGGGTGGGTTATTTTAACCAGGACCGGCACTCGGTAATATTTCCCATTAGTAAATATGTTGATATCCTGGTACTGGAAGCTGACTGGTATGGTGCTTCAGAGGTACCAAAGGGAGGGGGGGGGTTTATGTTAACCCGGACCAAAACTCTGTAATATTTCCCAGTAGTACATGTGCTACTTATAATACAAGAGGTATCAACGGGAGGTGGGGTTTATGTTAACCGGGACCTATACTCGGTAATATTTCAGAGAAGTAAATGTGCTACTTATAACACAAGAGGTACCAAATGGAGTAGGGGTTTATGTTAACCAGGACCTACACTCTGTAATATTCAGGGAGGGGGAATTTATGTTAACCAGGACCTACACTTGGTAATATTTCCCAGTAGTAAATGTGTTGAAATCCTGGTACTGAAGGCTGACTGGTATGGTGCTTTAGAGGTACCAAACGGAGGGAGGGGGGCAGTTTATGTTAATCAGGACGTACACTCGGTAATATTTCCTAATAGTAAATGTGCTACTTTTAATACAAGAGGTACCAAAGGGAGGGGGGGGTTATGTTAACCAGGACCTACACTCGGTAATATTTCCCAGTAGCAAATGTGGTACTTATAATACAAGATGTACTAAAGGGAGGGGGATTTATGTTAACCAGGACCTACATTCCGTAATATTTCCCAGCAGTAAATGTGCTACTTATAATACAAGGGGTACCAAAAGAAGGGGGGGTGGTTATGTTAACCAGAACCTACACACGGTAATATTCGCAGTAGTAAATGTGCTACTTATAATACAAGAGGTACCAAAGGGAGGGGGGTTTATGCTAACCAAGACCTACACTTGGTAATATTTCCCAGTGATAAATGTGCTACTTATAATACAAGAGGTACCAAAGGGGGGGGGGGGTTATGTAACCAGGACTTACACTCAGTTTATGTTAACCGGGACCTATACTCGGTAATATTTCAGAGAAGTAAATGTGCTACTTATAACACAAGAGGTACCAAATGGAGTAGGGGTTTATGTTAACCAGGACCTACACGCGGTAATATTTCCCAATAGTAAATGTGCAGCTTATAACACAAGAGGTAACAAATGGAGTGGGGGTATGTTAACCAGGATCTGCACTCGCTAATATTTCCCAGTAGTAAATATGTTGATATCCTGGTACTGGAAGCTGACTGGTATGGTGCTTCAGATGTCAAATGGAGGGGGGGGGGTTATATTAACCAGGACCTACACTTGGTAATATTTCCCAGTTGTAAATGTTTTGATATCCTGGTACTGATAGCTGACTGGTATGGTGCTTCAGAGGTACCAAACGGAGGGTGGATTTATGTTAACCAGGACGTACACTTGGTAATATTTCCCAGTAGTAAATGTGCTACTTATAATACAAGAGGTACCAAAGGCGGGGGGGTGGGGGGTGTTATGCTAACCAGGACCTACACTTGGTAATATTTCCCAGCAGTAAATGTGATACTTATAATACAAGAGGTACCAAAGGGAGGGGAGATTTATGTTAACCAGGACCTACACTCGGTAATATTTCCCATTAGTAAATGTGCTACTTATAATACAAGAGGTACAAAAGGGAGGGGGGTTATGTTAACCAGGACCTACATTCAGTTATATTTCCCAGTAGTAAATGTGCTCCTTATAATACAAGAGGTACCAAAGAAAGGGGGGTGAGTTATTTTAACCAGGACCTACACTCGGTAATATTTCCCAATAGTAAATATGTTGATATCCTGGTACTGGAAGCTGACTGGTG
This sequence comes from Protopterus annectens, assembly GCF_019279795.1. NCBI lineage: Eukaryota > Metazoa > Chordata > Ceratodontiformes > Protopteridae > Protopterus > Protopterus annectens. Next base: position 1,034,281,604 of record NC_056733.1, read on the forward strand.
TGGTTCTTCAGAGGTACCAAAGGGGGGGGGGAGTTTATGTTAACCAGGACCTACACTCTGTGATATTTCCCAGTAGCAAATGTGGTACTTATAATACAAGATGTACTAAAGGGAGGGGGATTTATGTTAACCAGGACCTACATTCCATAATATTTCCCAGCAGTAAATGTACTACTTATAATACAATGGGTACCAAAGGAAGGGGGAGTTATGTCAACCATGACCTACACACGGTAATATTTCCCAGTAGTAAATGTGATACTTATAATACAGGAGGTTCCAAAGGGAGGGGGCATTTATGTTAACCAGGACCAACTTTCGGTAATATTTCCCAGTAGTAAATGTGCTACTTATAATACAAGATGTACCAAAGGGAGGTCGCGTTTATGTTAACCAGGACCTACACTCGGTAATATTTCCCAGTAGTAAATGTGCTAGTTATAATACACGAGGTACCAAAGGGGGGAGGGTTTATGCTAACCAGGACCTACACTTGGTAATATTTCCCAGTAGTAAATGTGCTAGTTATAATACAAGAGGTACCAAAGGGAGGTGGGGGGGGGGGTTAATGTGAACCAGGACCTACACTCGGCAATATTTCCCATTAGTAAATGTGTTGATATCCTGGTACTGGAAGCTGACTGGTATGTTGCTTCAGAGGTACCAAAGTGAGGGGGGGGGGTTGTTTATATTAACCAGGCCCTACACTCTGTAATATTCCCCAGTAGTAAATATGCTACTTATAATACAAGAGGTACCAAAGGGACGGGGGCGGGGTTTATGTTAACCAGGACCTACACTCTGTGATATTTCCCAGTAGCAAATGTGGTACTTATAATACAAGATGTACTAAAGGGAGGGGGATTTATGTTAACCAGGACCTACATTCCATAATATTTCCCAGCAGTAAATGTACTACTTATAATACAATGGGTACCAAAGGAAGGGGGAGTTATGTCAACCATGACCTACACTCGGTAATATTTCCCAGTAGTAAATGTGCTACTTATAATACAAGAGGTATCAAAGAAAGGGGGGTGGGTTATTTTAACCAGGACCGGCACTCGGTAATATTTCCCAGTAGTAAATATGTTGATATCCTGGTACTGGAAGCTGACTGGTGTGGTGCTTCAGAGGTACCAAAGGGACGGGGGGTTTATGTTAACCAGGACCTAAACTCTGTAATATTTCCCAGTAGTACATGTGCTACTTATAATACAAGAGGTATCAACGGGAGGTGGGGTTTATGTTAACCAGGACCTATACTCGGTAATATTTCAGAGAAGTAAATGTGCTACTTATAACACAAGAGGTACCAAATGGAGTAGGGGTTTATGTTAACCAGGACCTACACTCGGTAATATTTCCCAGTAGCAAATGTGGTACTTATAATACAAGATGTACTAAAGGGAGGGTGATTTATGTTAACCAGGACCTACATTCCGTAATATTTCCCAGCAGTAAATGTGCTACTTATAATACAAGGGGTACCAAAAGAAGGGGGGGGTTATGTTAACCAGAACCTACACACGGTAATATTCGCAGTAGTAAATGTGCTACTTATAATACAAGAGGTACCAAAGGGAGGGGGGTTTATGCTAACCAAGACCTACACTTGGTAATATTTCTCAGTGGTAAATGTGCTACTTATAATACAAGAGGTACCAAAGGGGGGGGGGGTTATGTAACCAGGACTTACACTCAGTAATATTTCCCAGTAGTAAATGTGCTACTTATAATACAAGAGGCACCAAAGAGAGGAGGGGTTTATGTTAACCAGGACCTACATGCGGTAATATTTCCCAATAGTAAATGTGCAGCTTATAACACAAGAGGTACCAAATGGAGTGGGGGTATGTTAACCAGCATCTGCACTCGCTCATATTTCCCAGTAGTAAATATGTTGATATCCTGGTACTGGAAGCTGACTGGTATGGTGCTTCAGATGTCAAACGGAGAGGGGGGGGGTTATATTAGCCAGGACCTACACTTGGTAATATTTCCCAGTTGTAAATGTTTTGATATCCTGGTACTGATAGCTGACTGGTATGGTGCTTCAGAGGTACCAAACGGAGGGTGGTTATGTTAACCAGGACCTACACCCAGTAATATTTCCCAGTAGTAAATGTGCTACTTATAATACAAGAGGTACCAAAGGCAGGGGGGGGGGATTATGCTAACCAGGATCTACACTTGGTAATATTTCCCAGTAGTAAATGTGTTACTTATAATACAAGAGGTACCAAAGAAAGGGGGGGGGGGTATGTTAACCAGGACCTACATTCAGTTATATTTCCCAGTAGTAAATGTGCTCCTTATAATACAAGAGGTACCAAAGAAAGGGGGGTGAGTTATTTTAACCAGGACCTACACTCGGTAATATTTCCCAATAGTAAATATGTTGATATCCTGGTACTGGAAGCTGACTGGTGTGGTTCTTCAGAGGTACCAAAGGGAGGGGGCATTTATGTTAACCAGGACCAACTTTCGGAAATATTTCCCAGTAGTAAATGTGCTACTTATAATACAAGATGTACCAAAGGGAGGTCGCGTTTATGTTAACCAGGACGTACACTCGGTAATATTTCCCAGTAGTAAATGTGCTACTTATAATACAAGAGGTACCAAAGGGAGGTGGGGGGGGGGTTAATGTGAACCAGGAGCTACACTCGGTAATATTTCCCAGTAGTAAATATGCTACACATAATACAAGAGGTACCACAGGAAGGGGTGGTTATGTTAACCACAACCTACACTCAGCAATATTTCCCATTAGTAAATGTGTTGATATCCTGGTACTGGAAGCTGACTGATATGTTGCTTCAGAGGTACCAAAGGGAGGGGGGGGGGGTTTATGTTAACCAGGATCTACACTCTGTAATATTCCCCAGTAGTAAATATGCTACTTATAATACAAGAGGCACCAAAGGGAGGGGGGGTTTATGTTAACCAGGACCTACACTCTGCAATATTTCCCAGTAGTAAATGTTTGCTATCCTCGGACTGGAAGCTGACTGGTGTGGTGCTTCACAAGTACCAAAGGGAGGGGGGTTTATGTTAACCAGGACCTACACTCGGTAATATTTCCCAGTAGTAAATGTGCTACTTATAACACAAGCGGTACCAAATGGAGTGGGGGTTTATGTTAACCAGGACCTACACTCGGTAATATTTCCCAGTAGTAAATGTGTTGATATCGTTGTACTGGAAGTTGACTGGTATGGTGCTTCAGAGGTACCAAAGGGAGGGGGGTTCATGTTAACTAGGACCTACACTCTGTAATATTTTCCAGTATTAAATGTGTTGAAATCCTGGTACTGGAAGCTGACTGGTATGGTGCTTTAGGGGTACCAAACGGAGGGGGGGGGGGGTTATGTTAATCAGGACGTACACTTGGTAATATTTCCTAGTAGAAAATATGCTACTTTTAATACAAGAGGTACCAAAGGGAAGGGGGTTTATGTTAACCAGGACCTACACTCGGTAATATTTCCCAGTAGTAAATGTGCTACTTATAATACAAGAGGTACCAAAGGGAAGGGGGTTTATGTTAAGCAGGACATACACTCTGTAATATTTCCCAGTAGCAAATGTGGTACTTATAATACAAGATGTACTAAAGGGAGGGGGATTTATGTTAACCAGGACCTACATTCCATAATATTTCCCAGTAGTAAATGTGCTACTTATAATACAAGATGTACCAAAGGGGGTGGTTATGTTAACCAGGTCATACACTCGGTAATATTTCCCAGTAGTAAATGTGCTACTTATAATACAAGAGGTACCACAGAAAGGGGGGTGAGTTATTTAAACCAGGACCTACACTCAGTAATATTTCCCAGTAGTAAATATGTTGATATCCTGGTACTGGAAGCTGACTGGTGTGGTGCTTCAGAGGTACCAAAGAGAGGGGGGGTTACGTTAACCAGGACCTACACTCAGTAATATTTCCCAGTAGTAAATGTGCTACTTATAATTCAAGAGGTACCAAAGAAAGGGGGGTGGGTTATTTTGACCAGGACCTGCACTCGGTACTATTTCCCAGTAGTAAATATGCTGATATCCTGGTACTGGAAGCTGACTGGTGTGGTGCTTCAGAGGTACCAAAGGGAGGGGGGTTTATGTTAACCAGGACCTACACTCGGTAATATTTCCCATTAGTAAATGTGTTGATTTCCTGGTACTGGAAGCTGACTGGTATGGTGCTTCAGAGGTACAAAAGGGAGGGGGGGTTTATGTTAACCAGGTCCTAAACTCGGTAATATTTCCCCCTAGTAAATGTGCTACTTATAATACAAGAGGTATCAAAAGGAGGTGGGGTTTATGTTAACCAGGACCTATACTCTGTAATATTTTAGAGTAGTAAATGTGCTTCTTATAATACAAGAGGTACCAAAGGGAGGGGGGGGGGGTTATGTTAACCAGGACCTACACTCAGTAATATTTCCCAGTACTAAATGTGTTGATATCTTGTTACTGGAAGCTGACTGGTGTGTTGCTTCTGAGGTACCAAAGGGAGGGAGGGTTTATAGGTAGGTACTAGGCTATCGGCCCTGGGGCCTATACAAGCCCAGCCAAAAAGGTACCCTGGCTTTTGCCACCCAAGAAAATAATTTTCCTGCGCCACTGTCAAGCAGAGCCACAGAGGTGATCCCCGGGGTGAATTTCCTATTTCCCATCCAGTCATCAAGATTTTTCTTGAAGAGTGCTAAAGAGCAGCTTTGTTTGATATAGATAGGTAGTTTATTCCAGAGTATGGGAAGTCTGTGGGACAGGAATCTATCCCTCTGGCATGTTCTGTTTATTGTGGTGACAAGTTTTAGGTCCCTAGAGCATGTAGCTCAGAGGGATTGGGATTTCTTTAAGTGGAGTATATCCAACAGCTCTGGGTTTGACATAACTTTGTATGTTAGGCAGAGATCACCTCTGAGTATGCGGTATGCGACGGAGTAAAGCTGGAGTTTTTTGAGATGGTTTGCTTAGGGAATCTGTTTGAGGCCGGTAATCCTCTTTGGTAGGTATTTCTGCGGCCTTTCCAGTTGTTGTAGATGTCTTGTGAGGTACATACCAAAAGGGGCGTTGTACCCTATAATGGGTCTAATGAGTGGTGAGTAGAGGGGAACAATGACCTCTTTTTTTCTGGATGGGAAAGCTTTTGTGATGAGGTGTGCTACATAGAAGGATTTCCTGACTACTGTGGCGATGTGATTATCAAAGGAGAGACTACTGTCCACCTGTGTCCCAAGGTCTCTTATCACACTTTCGGTGTTAAGTATACTACCTCCTATGTTGTAGTTCATGGGTACAGAGTTTTTACCAAAGGGGATGACAATGCACTTTTTGGCATTGAGCTTGAGACCATGGCTTTAACACCAGGCATCTGTCTCAGCGACGCCCTTTTGTAGGATATCCATATCGTTAGGAGTTTCGATTATGGCTCCTAGTTTGCAGTCATCTGTGAACTTCCTTAGCCAAAGACCTTCTGTGTTTAGCCTGTACTTCAGAGAAGTAGATACCAAACAGGAGGGGACCCAGGACTGAACCCTGTGGTACTCCACTTGTCAGTGGTCTGAAGTCAGATTTGGAGTCTGCTACTTTCACAGTGTGGGTTTTGTCAGTGAGCCAGTTGGCAACCCATCTTGTGACATAGGGATTTATACCTACTTTAGTGAGTTTATCTATAATTCCAGAGTGGGGGATGGTGTTGAAAGCCTTGGCAGGATCTAGATAGGCTGTGTGAACCACCTTACCCTTGTCTATGGCTTTGTTGACTGCTTCAAAGAAGTCTATCAGGTTTAGGAGACATGCTCTGCCTTTTACAAACCAGAACTGGGTGGGATCCAGAGTTTGGAGATTACCAATGTCTTTGTTTATAAGTTCCATGATGATACGTTCCATGGCCTTGCAGACCAGGCTCGTCAGGCTAATGGGGCGGTAGTTCCCGGGGTCCGTGGTGGCTCCCCCCTTGTGGAGTGGGATAACCGTGCTGTGCCATTCAGCAGGCACAAAGCCTGAGGTGAGGCTATGATTGAACATGGTACTTAGGTGGGGTGCCAGTTCATTTTGTAGTTCATGTAGAACGCAGCCTGGGATGTTGTCTGGTCCTATGGATGCTGTGTTCTTGGCTTTGAAGAGTGTGGGTTTTACTTGTGCAGCCGTGATTACAGGAACTTTGCATTCTTCTGGTATAGAGATGGGCTCTTTAGGGGGTGTGGGGGGGGGGTAAAGTTAGCAGTGAACCTATCTGCCAGGATGTTGGCAATATCAGTTGGGTCTTTATATTTAGTGCCATTGTGCTGTAACTCAGAGCAGATCTGAGTGTTGCCATTGAGATTCTTGACATAGCTATAGAATGCTTTGTGGTTGTCTTTAGAATCAGTGGCAATTTTGTTTTCGTAACTAGCTTTTGGGGATTTTATCAGGGATTGCAGCTTCTTACTGAGGCTGACCAGGGAGCTCCTCCACTCGTGGGATTTTACTCTCTTTTGCAAGAGTTTCTTCCTTCTGTTGTACAGTTTGTTTATGGCAGGGGACCACCAGATTGGCTTCCTTTTTTTGGAGGATAGCGTCTTGGTTCTGTTTGGGATAGCATGATCCATGCACTCATGTAAGTGCTTATAAAGTGCAATTGTGTAGGATTCAGTAGTCGTAACTGTATTGTCCATCTGCATGGGTGTCATGAAGTTCACCACTTCTGTCTTAAGAAGCATGAAGTTGGCTTTGGAGAAATTTTTTACCATGGTTTCCTTAATGGGGGTGGGGGGGTGGGGGTGGAGGCTAGATGTGGATATCTAGGGTAATTAGCTTATGGTCGGATCAGACCAATGAGGCGTTGACTTCAGGTGTGGAACACCAGTCACTCATATTGGTAATGACTAGATCTAGGATATTGTTGCCCCTGGTGGGGGTGTGGATAAGTTGATCCAGGGCATTGGAGTTTATAAATTCCAGAAAGTGTTGAGCGAAGGAGTTGGTACATGACCAGTTTTCCCAGTTAATGGTGGGGTAGTTGAAATCGCCCATTATTAGAGTGTTTGGTTGAACCCTAATATTTTCCGGTACATCAAGAAAAGAGGAGTGAGAATCCTGGGGCATGGTGGGTGATCTGTAGCAAGCTACAATTTGGATTACAGTTTTGCCCAGAGTTAGTTGCACTTGGATAACCTTGGCTGCATTATGCTGAGCAACTAGCCTGGAGGTGTGGATATCCGTAATGAATATGGACAAACCTCCGCCTTTGGTGTTCCGGTCCAGGTTACATGGCCAAAAAGTGTGGTATGTGTTATAGCCTGGTAGTGTAGGGGTGCTCTCTGGAACCTTGAACCAGGTCTCAGTCACTGCACAAATATCGATGCTCTCCATTTTAAGGAGTGCCTCAAGTGAGTGCATTTTGAGATTTAGACTTCTAGCATTGAGTAGCATCACCTCAGTTTTTGCTTGCCTGTTCCGGTTACGGTGGTGAATTTGTCATTTGAACCTTGCCTAAAAAGGCACTATAGGGGCAGCAAGAACCTTAGCCAGTATCCAGAATCCCAGGGGTGACAGGTGCAGGCCATCTCTGGCAAAGCATCGTGGTCTGTCGACCATGTCATCCCAGGCAGACAGACACTGGATCCCTTTAGAATGGCACCAGAAGCTTAGCCAATTGTTGAAGTCAATCATTTTGTCCTTGTACTGCGGCATCATTCTGGGTGATGGCAGAATTCTACTCAGGGCTAGGGTCATACCTGCCTGGGCTACCAGATTTCAGAGTTCTTCTATGTCTCTTTTCATGTAGTCCAGGGAGGTACGTCTCAGGTCGTTCACACCAACATGGACAATGACAGAGTCATATTCGCACTTGTTGTGGAGTGACCTGAGTGCGTGAGTTATGTGGCAGATCCTGGCACCCGACAGGCAGCTGACAGTAACCTTCTCCTTGTTTAGCCTGGTGAGTGGGATATCAGTGTGTGCCTGACTATAGAGTCGCCTATGACTAGTGTGTTGGGTACGTTGTTTTGCCTTATTTGCTGTGGTTGAGTGGCACACTGAGTTTGCGGGATATGTGTCATTTGGGTTGTGTTGGGGGGTGGAGGTTGCTTGCATTTCTGCTTTGGAGGTCTCTGTTGCTTGAGTGGATTATTAGTGAGAGCCTCTGTAAATGTTTTTGTGTTTCTATTTGTGGATTTTGGTGGTGTAGATTTAGTGAGACTATGTGATGAGTGTGGTGTGGTGCAAGTGTTTACCTTCTCCTCTTGGCTGTCAAGTTCAGTCTCGATTGGAGAAAGCTTTACCTCCACTTTGGCTAGATAAGTGCATCTCTCACAGGTTGTAGTGTTGGGTGGTAGGAGGAGAGGGTTGTCTGTGTACATGAGGCAATTTCTACATTGCCCCAAGATGCCCAGATTCATAAGATAGACAGGAGAGAACACTGGGAGCTGACCCTTGGACATGCCTGAATAAAAGAAAATATTTTCCTCTAGATAAGTGAGGAAAGTGAGTACAAGAGCTGTTTTTCTATAAACAAGCGAGGAAAGTAAGTACCAAAACTGTTTTCCTCTAGGTAATGAGGAAGGTTGAGTGCTGTAGTAATTAGTAGGTTATTTAATGCTTACAAGTTCTGAACAAGTGCTGATCACAAATAAGCAAATTCAAGTGCTAAAAGTAAGAATCTGTATCTGGACTAAACTAGTTACAGGAAAGGGGGGAAACATGTTATGTTAACCAGGACCTACGCTCAGTAATATTTCCCAGTATTAAATGTGCTAATTATAATACAAAAGGTACCAAAGGGGGTGGGGGTTATGTTAACCAGGACCTGCACTCAGTAATACTTCCCAGTAGTAAATGTGTTGATATCCTGGTACTGGAAGCTGACTTGTGTGGTGCTTCAGAGGTACCAAAGGGAGGGGGGTTTATGTTAACCAGGACCTACACTCTGTAATATTTCCAAGTAGTAAATGTGCTACTTATAATGCAAGAGGCACCAAAGGGAGGGGAGGGTTATGTTAACCAGGACGTACACTCGGTAATATTTCCCAGTAGTAAATGTGCTACTTATAATGCAAGAGGCACCAAAGGGAGGGGAGGGTTATGTTAACCAGGACCTATACTCGGTAATATTTCCCAGTAGTAAATGTGCTACTTATAATACAAGAGGTACCAAAGGGAGGAGGGGTTTATATTAACCCAGGACCTACACTTGGTAATATTTCCCAGTAGTAAATGTGCTACTTATAATGCAAGAGGCACCAAAGGGAGGGGAGGGTTATGTTAACCAGGACCTATACTCAGTAATATTTCCCAGTAGTAAATGTGCTACTTATAATACAAGAGGTACCAAAGGGAGGGGGGTTTATGTTAGCCAGGACCTACACTTGGTAATATTTCCCAGTAGTAAATGTGTTAATATCCTGGTACTGGAAGCTGACTGGTGTGGTTCTTCAGAGGTACCAAAGGGAGGGGGGTTTATGTTAAACAGAACCTTCACTTGGTAATATTTCCACTAGTAAATGTGCTACTTATAATACAGGAGGTACCAAACGGAGGGGGGGGGGGGTTATGTTAACCAGGACCTACACTCTGTAATATTTCCCAGTAGTAAATGTCTTGATATCCTGGTACTAGAAGCTGACTGTTGTGGTGCTTCAGAGTTACCAAAGGGATGGGGGTGTTTATGTTTACCAGGACCTACACTCGGTAATATTTCCCAGTAGTAAATGTGCTACTTATAATATAAGAGGTACCCCAAAGGGAGGGGGGATTTGTTAACCAGGACCTACACTCGGTAATATTTTCCAGTAGTAAATGTGTTGATATCCTGGTACTGGAAGCTGACTGGTATGGTGCTTCATCTGTAATTATGGGATTCAAAAGGAGTTCTACATTTAGGGAACAGGATCTTTTTTCAACTGAGTGTAGTAAAGTGTGTCATAACATTATAGTGGTATAGCTGGGAATTGTATTGCTTGGTTTACTATCACTTGATAGGACTACAGATGACTAAAACTGAAATGGGTGCAACAATTTGACTGAAAAGCAATTGTCTGGAAACCCACTTGACTGAAAACCCATTTCACTGAATCACACATCACAGAAAACCATCTAAATAACAAAATACAGCATAAAGCAATATTTTTTGCAGGGGGGCATGCTCCCCCCACCCTCCTTAATTGTATATACTAACTCCATGATTGCACAATTATGGAGAAAAGAAAAGAACACCATACACATTGAATCAATGTTAGTACACAAAGACAAACATCTATAAATTTGGGGGTGTGACATGAAAAGGTACTGTCAATCCACGAATAATCTTCATGACTCACTGCCATAGAAAACCATATTCTCACAAATGGCACCGTCGCATATGACCTGCACGTCTACACTTTTATATCAGTTGTGATTCAGTAAAAAGCAGTTTCAGTCAACTGGGTTTTCAGTAAATTCTTGTCAGTGAAGTTATTCCAACCATTTGAGTTTCATTCAACTTGCAGTCCTATCATGTGACATGCAATCCTATCATGTGACACTGCTTATACCATTTTTGGTCACGTATACCTTAAAGAACATCTTTGATAACAGTTTCATTGAAGTTAGGTTTTGTCCACCACATTTATTTTCCTACCAGATATGGAAATTTTCTGGATGGTTTATTTACAAATAGACTCATTTGACAGACTTGAAGCAACCCCCACCAGTAAATATGATCACATTGGAGTTGCATGGAGCCTACATTTTGGATCAAAGCATATAGGTTGTACTCATGAGGGTGTTAGAAATTTCTGTGCAGCTTATTATTTATCCATCAATGCAGATTTGGTGGCTTGGAACTGGATGGTTGCCTTGGCAGATACTTTTTACAACAAAGTGGATAGTTTAGTTTGTAAATAATTACCATTAACAATTTTGAAAGCTGTGGGAAGTAATTATGAGCCCCATGGTGTAACAGAAGCTTAACAAAATATGATAGAAGAAAGAAAAGATTGTTGGGTATGTATAAAGACTTTCCAGCCCCTCTTATCATGTCTGCCTAAGAATTTAAACGAGTGGGTTTAGCAATCACCAAATAAAACCAAAAGGGGCTCTGCAGCCATCCCACATGGTCCATATGAGTAGTTTATGCATTACATTAGAGAACTGGTTACCAACTGTTTAATGCAGATGTTCAAACATGGCCTGCATATGGGCTATGCACCTGACATGGAAGCTGGTGACTATCTTTTTTCCACAAGGCAAATGCTCATAATCATCATAATGACAGACTTTAACCAGTATAACAGGTAAGTATTTCAAATGTACCCTTCTGAAGTAATACCACCTAACGTATCACTTATCACTGAGATACTGCCAGTACCTATTAGTTATGACCCCCCCCCCCCGGCATGATCAAAGGGCAATTTCCTGTGCTTTCTCCTGCTAACTTGGGGCACTTGGGTATTCTGAGGCAGTGTAGCAACTGCTCCATGTACACAGACAACCCTCTCCTCTTACCTCCCAACACTCAGACTTGTGAGAGATGCCCTTATATCACCAAATTGGAAGCTATGTACTCTCCAGCCAAAACCAGACTAGCAGGTCAAGAGGAGAAGGTCAACACTTGCACTACACCACATGGAACACATAGCCCTCCAGAACACCCACCAGCACAGATCACACTTAGAAACACAAACCACACACCCACCTTCGCGGAGCCTCTCAATAGAAATTTACCCAAACAACAGAGACCTCCAAGCCAGAAATGCAATCAACCACCACAACACACCATCAACCACAGGACACACAGCTCAGCTCCACAATGTGCCCTTCAACCAAAGCCCTTAAGGCAAGATACCTTGCCCAATTTAATAATAATAGGAGACTCAATAGTGAGGCACACAGATGTCCCACTCACTAGGCTGAATAAGGAGAAGGTAACAGTCAGTTGTCTATCAGGTGCCAGGATCCGCCACATAACACATGCACTCAGGTCACTCCACAACAGATACAAGCATGACTCAGTCATTGTACATGTGGGTGTGAATGACCTGAAATGCACCTCTTTGGACTACATGAAAAGAGACATGGAGGAGCTCTTGGATTATGTGGCCCAGGCAGGTATGACCCTAGCCCTGAGCAATATCCTTCAGTTGCCCAAAATGATACTGCAGTATTCCTCTCGGACATCTACATTTATGGTAGGTACAAAACTGTACTATGTCCTTCAAGGATGCATCTGCAATCTTTACAAATGGGTAGAATACCATAGCTAAACTAGGGGAGTAGGAAATGAGAAGAGATTATGGTGTAGTTAGGATCCCTTGCAAAACAGCAGTGGCAAAGCCAGCACGGGATCTAGAGTATAAAGGTAAGTTATAATGCTTGGCAAATGTATGCACGGAGGTCCAAGTAGCAGCCTCTATAATGTCCTTGGAAGCCACTCCTCGTAAGAAAGCTGTGGTAGTGGCTGTAGCCCTTGTGGAGTGAGGCCTGATGTTCTCTGGAGTTTTCTTTCCATGGTAGGAGTAACAAAATCTAATGCAATTTCCTATCCATTTGGAGATTGTCTGTTTAGAAATAGGTTTTCCTTCCTTTCCTGCTGCATATGCTACCAGAAGCTGGTCAGTTTTTCTATTGTTTTTTGTCCTGTCCAGGTAGTAGCATAATTGTCTGTGTACATCCAAGGTATGTAAGAGCCTTTCTCCCCTGTTCTGTGGGTTGGGGAAGAATGTAGGAAGGTGGATAGCCTGATTTAAAGATACTCTGGATACCACCTTAGGCATAAATGTAGGATTTGTTCTCATGGACACTCTGTCTTGATGGAAGATTAGGAAGGGTTGCACTGCCATTAATGCCTGTAGTTCAGAGACCCTTCTTGCTGAAGTTATTGCTAGCAGGAAAGCAGTCTTCCAGGATAAGTATTGTATTTCTGCTGTTGCTGCTGGTTCGAAAGGGGGAAGAGTCAGTTTTTCTAGCACAAAGTTCAAGTCCCATGCGGGCAATGGAGGTTTCCTGGGAGGTTTTACATTTTTGATTCCTCTCAGAAACTGTCTGAGCAGAGGGTGCGAGAAGACAGGAGGATCCAAGCTGTACTCTGCTGAAATAGCTGATGCATGTATCTTGATGGAGGAATAGGACAGGCCTGTATGGAAGAGTTCCGCCAAGTACTCCAGGATGTTGGCTATGTTCACCAGTGTCACATTTTGCCCCTTTGCAGTACTCCAGATGAGATATCTTTTCCATTTTGCTGCATAATTCTTTCTTGTTGAAGGTCTACGAGCCTCCAGGATTATGTCTTTAACCCTTTGGGATAAACTAGGGTTAATTGCTGTTATGTGATGTTCCAGGCAGTTAGCTGCAGAGTTTTTAAGTTCGGATGCAGAATGTTGTAGTTGTTCTGCGTCAGCAGTAATGGGATCAGGGGTAGTTTCCATATTTGTCCCCGGGACATGCTCCTCAGAAGTGGATACCAATGTTGTCTTGGCCAGTCTGGGGCTATCAGAATGATCCTCGGACGTTCCTCTTTGATCTTGAGAAGCACCTTGTGCATCAAAGGAAGTGGTGGGAATGCGTATGCTGTCAGGCTTTTCCAACTGAAGGATAGGGAGTCCACCTTCCAAGCAAGTGGGTGGTAAGTCCTTGTGCAGAATTTCTTCAACTGGTGATTGAAAGGGGATGCAAACAAGTCTATTTGTGGTAATCCCCATTCTCTTGTGATGGTTTTGAAGATGTCCGGATGCAGCATCCATTCGTGGGCATCTGTTGTAGTTCTGCTTAATATGTCTGCTAGAATGTTTTCCTTCCCTGGTACATAAATTGCCTGTAACTGAATGTTGTAGCTCAGAGCCACATCCCATAGGTCCAGTGCCAACCGGCATAGAGGGTGTGAGTGTGTGCCTCCCTGTTTGTTGATGTACCACATAACTGTGGTGTTGTCTGTCCTTATCATCAACTGGCCTTCTAGGAGAAAAGGTCTGAATGCCTGGATTGCCAATTTTACTGCCATCATTTCTTTTAGATTTATGTGTAGATGCAGCTGGTCTTGAGTCCATAGGCCTTGAAAACACTTGCCCATCATGTGTGCCCCTCAACCGAGGTCTGAGGCATCTGTCGTGATGGTTTGTCTTGGTTGACTTTTGCAGAAGGGCAGTCCTGTGTTTGATTGACAGACCTGAGCCCACCATAAGAACTCTTGCTTCAGGCATGGGATTATTGGAATGTTGGTTTCTAGGCTGTGCTTGTGTTGAGACCACAAATTCTTTAGGTACCACTGTAGCTTTCTCATATGCAGCCTGGCATGAGGTACCAGAATTATGCAGGATGCCATGAAGCCTAGAGCTTGTAGCACTTTTCTTGCAGTTAGATGGCTCTGCTTTGTCAATGCCAAGAAGTAGAGAGGAAGTTGCTCTTTCTTTTCTGCAGTTAGAAATGCCATTTGTTTTGATGTGTCCAGTTCTGCACCCAGAAAGGTTATTCTTTGGGATGGAATCAGCCTTGACTTTTTGTATTGACTGTATATCCCAGGGCTTGCAGCAGGTAGATGACTCTTTGTAAATCTTCTGTGAGTTTGTTTTGTTGTCCGCTTGTATCAGGCAGTCATCTAGGTAGGGATAAATTTGAATTCCCTGAAGTCTGCAATGAGCGATTACTGATGCCAGGCATTTTGTGAACACTCTGGGCGCAGTAGATAAGCCAAAGGGCAATGCTGAGAATTGATAATGCTCTGATCCTGCAAGAAATCTGAGGTATCTTCTGCAAATTGGTCTTATGGGGACGTGCAGGTATGCCTCCTTGAGATCTAGAGTTACCAGCCAAGACTCCTTGCCCAGCATGGGAAGAAGCTGCTGTAGGGTCAGCATTTTGAATTTTGGGACAATGAGGAATGTGTTTAAAGCGGACAGGTCTAGAATAGGCCTCCATTTGTTTTCTTCTCTTGGTACCAGGAAGAGCCTGGAGTAAAATCCCTTCCCTTGCTCCAGAAATGGTACCTTTTCTACAGCTCTCATTCTTAATAATTGAGATATTTGTTTTAGAGCTTCTGCCCTTTGAGAAGGTGGTAGGTTTGGCATTCCTCTCTTTCCTGGGAGTGTATGGAAATGGAACCTGTAGCCTTTGTCTATAGTCTGCAAAATCCATTTTTCTCTTGTAATGCAGTGCCAGTTTTTTGAAAATAATGTTAGCTTTCCGCCTAAGGGCACTTCTAGTTGTTCCATGGTAGGCGGTGCCACCGCCAAGTCACTGTGATTGGGTTGTTGTAGTGGTGGTGGCTGTATCCGTGCCTCGCTGGTTGTTGCCCTGCCACTGGCGACCCCTGTAGGCACCCCTGGATTGGTTTCTGCCTCTAGAGCGCCTATTCCTGCCTCTTTGTGCTTTAGAGGTGTCCGGAAAGGACCAGTTCTTGGAGGGCCAGTTCCTGCTAAACCTTGGAGGTTGAACTTGTAAGAAATCTTTCACTGTTTGCACAGATTTTGCTTTCTCTTCCATCTTTTTTAGTACCTGCTGTGCGGGGGCACCAAATAAATTGACCTTGTCCATAGGTGCATCCAAAAGCTTAGATTTGACATGGTCTGGTAATGCCTGTTCTTTCAACCATGCATGCCTCCTGATAACTGTGCCAGTCATGGCTGATCTAAAGGAAGCCTCCAGTGCATCATAGCCACATTTTAAAGAATGGTTACTAACCTGCTGTATGTTATGCAACATTTCTTGAACATACTTTTTATCTATAGATTCTTCTGAGGACAGCTTTTTAGTCAACTGGTCAAGCATAAACTCTTGATATTGAATCATATGAAATTGGCAGTTCAAAGCTCTAGCTGACGAAGTAGCAGAGGTGTAAACTTTTTTACCCCATCTCTCTAAGGACCTGGAATCCCTTTCAGAGGGGAGGGTTTTTTTTAGAAGAAGTAGCTGCTACAGCTTTAGGGCCCTGGGAGATAGTCTCTGGATCTGCAAAAGGAGCCTTATATAAATGGTGATGAGTGTCCGGGACCCTGTAGTACCTATCGGGCTTAGCAGGGGCCGGAGGTAAAGTATCAGGAGCAGTGCAAACATCATTAAATGCATCATCAACAACAGATAGGACTGGAGGTATAGCTAAAGGCCTATGCTGTGGCAAGTGTAGAAAGGTCCTAAGCCTTTTCCTAGAGTCTGAGAAATCTTGGCCCTGCCACTGAAATTGTTCCCTCATAGCATGCAAGGTTTCCCCAAAGGAAAATTCCTCAGGAGGAGAGGCTGAAGGGATAGACTCCTCAGCATCAGAGTCTTCGTAAGGAGAATAAGAAGCCTCAGGAGGGTCTGTATGATCTGAGTCATCCGAGGAATCATCTGTGGCTACTGGCTCAGGGGGCTCTGCTCTAGGCCTTTTTTCTGGAGGAGGGAGAGGCCCTGTCTGGATGAGGCTGGGCTCCACGAATTAAGGAGATGAGATCCTCTGCCAAAGAAAGCATGTGGGAGCTGGTGCTGGGCCTGTGAGAGGGGGGCTTGGCAGGCACAAGTTTTGATGCTTTGGCTGCCTTAGCCCTGGCAAAGGCCTTAATAGACATAGCTGGAGGAGGCCTAGCAGCTCCACGTGCAGGGGTAGAAATATCTAGGGGAATGGTGTCTGATAAATCCTGTGAAATCGCAACAGAAGGTTGAATTTCAGAAGCCGTTTCTACCAGGATAGAAGAGGCCTCGGTAGAAGGCAAGTTTTCGGCTGAAGAAAGAACCACTTGCTCGGTTTCGGCTGAAACCGTGACACTCGTGGTTTGCTTAACCGCGGTTTTGGCCGAAACCGCGGACCGCGAGTGTCGGTCCTTTTCTTTGCGTTTTTTGGTTATTTGCGTAGTCGGAGGATCCGATGGCATAATGTAGGCAAAATCGGAGCCGAAAATCTGTTCAGCAAAGTCCGAGCGACGTCTAAGCATCCATCGGTTAAAAGAAGCACAGGCTAGACAAGCTGCTACGTCGTGGTCTGGGCCTAAACAATGTATGCAATAGGAGTGGAAATCCTTATGAGGTATTTGTTTCCCACAAGATAAACAGTTATTAACTTTCTCTGACATCGGCTGAGGCAAGAAAGAGTCCCCAACGGGGTACTTAGCTTTATAGAAGTCTTCGAAGTAGTATTCGGTAGTAGTAATCTCTGGATCTGACCGACCGGCACTTGCGAACAGCTTCTGCTTCGGGCGCCATGCGGCAAGAAAGACTGAGGAAAATGGCGTCGGCTGATGCCTTTATACCCGAATAACTGCTGCAATGACGTCGGGTGAAGTGCGACACCAGCCGAAGCCAGACCCAGACTTTGGAATCCGGCCGACCGAAGGGCTGCCTGACGACAGGACAACCCATTTGTAAAGACTGCAGATGCATCCTTGAAGGACATCACCAAATTGGAAGCTATGTACTCTCCAGCCAAAACCAGACTAGCAGGTCAAGAGGAGAAGGTCAACACTTGCACTACACCACATGGAACACATAGCCCTCCAGAACACCCACCAGCACAGATCACACTTAGAAACACAAACCACACACCCACCTTCGCGGATCCTCTCAATAGAAATTTACCCAAACAACAGAGACCTCCAAGCCAGAAATGCAATCAACCACCACAACACACCATCAACCACAGGACACACAGCTCAGCTCCACAATGTGCCCTTCAACCAAAGCCCTTAAGGCAAGATACCTTGCCCAATTTACTAATAATAGGAGACTCAATAGTGAGGCACACAGATGTCCCACTCACTAGGCTGAATAAGGAGAAGGTAACAGTCAGTTGTCTATCAGGTGCCAGGATCCGCCACATAACACATGCACTCAGGTCACTCCACAACAGATACAAGCATGACTCAGTCATTGTACATGTGGGTGTGAATGACCTGAAATGCACCTCTTTGGACTACATGAAAAGAGACATGGAGGAGCTCTTGGATTATGTGGCCCAGGCAGGTATGACCCTAGCCCTGAGCAATATCCTTCAGTTGCCCAAAATGATACTGCAGTATAAGCAGAAAATGATTGACTTCAACAATTGGCTTAGTTTCTGGTATAATTCTAAGGGGATCCAGTATTTGTCTGCATGGGATGACATGATTGACAGACCTTGATGCGTTGCTAGAAATGACCTGCATCTGTCACCCTTGGGATTCCGGGTATTTGCTAAGACTCTTGCCACCCCTATAGTGCCTTTTTTAGGCAGTATTCCAAAGATCAAATTTCCACCTTAACAGCTAGAAAGAAATGCAAACTTGAGGGTCATGCTGCTCAACGCTAGAAGTCTAAATCTCAAGATGCACTCGCTCAAAGTGCTCCTCAAAATGGAGAACATCAACATTTGTACTGTAATGGAGACCTGGTTTAAAGTGGCAAAAAGCACCCCTGCACTTCCAGGCTGTAACTCATTCCACACCTTTCAGCCCCAGAACATGCCTGGAAGCTCCAAAGGTAGAGTTGTCTCCATATTCATAAAGGATCTGCACACCGGCAGACTAGTAGCACAGCATAATGCATCTGAGATACTTCGGGTACAAGTAACACTGGGTAGGACCCCTACCATGTCTTTAGACTCACTCCACGTTCCTAAGCACCCTGGAATCTATCAAGGTTCAGCCCAATACTCTCATACTGGGAGACATCAACTACCCCACCATCAACTAGGAAAACTACTCATGTACCAGTGCACTGGCCCAACATTTCCTGGAATTCAATTCCAATGCCCTGGACCAGCTCATTCTGGCCCCTACTATAGGAAGCAACATCCTTGACCTGGTTATCACTAACATGGATGACCGTTGCTCTACACCAATAGTCAATTCATCCCTGGTTAGATCTGACCACAAATGAATCACCATGGAAATCTACATCTCACCCACACCCCCTGTAAAGGTAACCACCTTGAAAAACTTCTCCAAAGCTGACTTTGGGCTCCTAAAAACAGAGGTGGCTAACTTCGTGGCACCCATGCCAATGGAAAATAGCTGCATCACTGCAGAATCATACACCAATGCACTGTAAGAACACGCATATAAATCCATAGACTTAGCCATACCCAATAGAACCAAGATGCTCTCCTCCAAAAAAAGGAAGCCAATCTGGTGGTACCCAGCCATCAATAAACTCTATCTAATGATGTGGACATCCTACAAAAGGGCCTCACTGAGACAGATGCCTGGTGTCAAAGCCATGGTCTCAAGCTCAATGCCAAAAAGTGTATTGTCATTCCCCTTTGGTTAAAAACTCTGTACCCATGAACTACCACATATGCAGTAGTCTACTTAACACCAAAAGTGTCATAAGAGACCTTGGGACACAGTCGGACAGTAATCTCTCCTTTGATAATCACATCACCACAGTGGTCAGGAAATCCTTCTAAGTGGCACACCTCATCAAAAAAGGTTTCTCATCCTGAAAAAAAGAGGTTATTGTTCCCCTCTACTCATCACTCATTAGACCCATTATAGAGTACAACGCCCCTTTTGGTATGCACCTCACAAGACCTCTACAACAACTGGAAAGGCCACAAAAATACCTCACAAAGAGGATTACTGGCCTCAAACAGATGCCTTACACAGACCATCTCAAAAAACTCCACCTTTACTCCGTCGCATATCGCCTACTCAGAGGCGATCTCTGCCTAACATACAAAGCTATGTCAAACCCAGAGCTGTTGGACATGCTCCACTTAAAGAAATCCCAATCCCTCCAAGCTACACGCTCTAGGGACCTAAACCTTGTCACCACAATAAACAGAACATGCTGGAGGGATAGATTCCTGTCCGAGAAACTTCCTATACTCTGGAACAGACTACCTATCTATGTCAAACAGAGCTCCTCATTAGCACTCTTCAAGAAAAATCTTGATGATTGGATGGGTAATAGGAAATTCACCCTGGGGATCACTTCTGTGGTTCTGCTTGACAGGGGCACAGGAAAATAATTTTCTTGGGTGGCGAAAGCCAGGGTACCTTTTTAGCTAGGCTTGTATAGGGCCTAGGGCCAATAGCCTAGTACCTACCTATGAACCTATGAACAACAGAAGGAAGACACTGTTGCAGAAAAAGGTGAAGTCCCAAGACTGGAAAAACTCCCTTACTAGCATCAACAAAAAGTTGAGATCCCTTATCAAATCCTCTAATGCCAGCTATGAAGGCAAAATTGTGACAGACACTAAAAACAACCACAAAGCCTTTTATAGATATATCAAGAACCTCCATGGCTATACCCAGATTTGCTCTGAGTTACTGCACAGTGGTACCTCCTATACTGAGCCAACAGATATCGAAAACATACTGGCCAACAGATTCTGCGCCAAATTTACCCCCCCCCCCCAAGACCAATCACAATACCGGAAGAATGCCAGGCACCCAGCATTTCTGCAGCACAGGTAAAAGCTGCATTATCCAAGGCCAAGAATACAGCATCCATGAGACCTGACAATATCCCTGGCTGTGTTCTACATGAGCTACAAAATGAACTGGCACCACATCTGTGTGCCCTGTTCAGTCACAGCCTTACCTCAGGCTTTGTCCCTACCTCATAAAGAGGATCCTAGACCTTAAACACATGTCCTTTGACTTACAAAGCCATGCCGGACCCAGCCCTGCTAGAAATGCTACACCTAAAAAAATCCCAGTCCCTCTACACCACATGCTCCAGAGACCTCAACCTCATTACCACAATCAACTGAACATGCTGGAGGGACAGGTACATCACCCAGAGATTGCCCATGCTCTGGAATATGCTTCCTATACATGTCAAGCAGAGCACCTCCCTGCCTCTCTTCAAGAGAAATCTCGATGAGTGGATGGGTAACAGAAAATTCACCACGGGGATCACCCCAGCGGCTCTACTGGATGGAGGCACTGGGAGCTAATGTCAGGTGGCATGATGCCAGGGCACTTTTTTGGGATAGGCTTGTGAAGGCTCTAGGGCCATTAGCCTAGTACGCACCTATGAACCTATGAGAGATGACAAGATCATGCTCAACAAATCTAATTAGTTCCTACAGCAGTTTTATCAACTGCGTAGATAATGGTATCCAGTGGATGCAGTCTATTAAGACCCAGTAAAGGAGTTTGATAATAAGCTTTGCAACATAATATTACACATACTAATCAAGTGAGCTCATGAAAAGGACATCTGACCATTCGCCATATGTACCTGAAGGTGTGGTTTTTGGTTGTTTTTTATTTAACATACGTATGACCTTCATATCAGCCACTCTCCATACCTGGGTAGGGAAATTTATTGATGATATAAATGTTGCTTCACTTTTTTCTACAATAAAAGTCCAAAATAACCTTAACGGTCTATGGACCATTGTACATTTGGACAGCAAATTAACACACCATGTTTAACATTGAAAAGTGTAATGGACTAGATCTGGTTATTAATAATCAGGTATTTGTTGCCTCATACCATTTCTGTGACTTAAGTATCAGAGCTGAATGCAGACCTAGATTTCAGTTCCACTGTTCTAATGGTTAGAAAAAGTTATTGCATCCATCTTGTGCACAATAACTTAGGCATCCAGATGTGTCTCTACCATTGTACAAAAGTCTGCTACAACTGTAGGTCATATATTCTGCAGCTTCTTATACCTACTGCATTGGTGATATCTATAAACTTGAAAAAATGCAGGAACATTTTATAAAAATATATATCTGCTGTTAACTTGATGAATTATCCTGATGGGTTAGCTGACCAGAAGTGAATACTTTGTCTATTAAACACTGCAGAGAAGGGATTTAAATCCGGCTTAAAACAAGCACAAAGGCTGAAGCTCTCAGAGTCAGAAATGCAGTTCTCACAGTCATTCCAGTAGAAATAATGACCTCACATTAGAGATGGATCAATATAACATCACACGGAAGGGGGGGGGGGTATTTTCCTTAGCAGAGTGACTGAATTATCATGGCACAATTTACCTTCAGATATCAGATTAGCTGGTAATCTGCATACATTACACGTACTTTTAGATTCTTTTTTTGGGGGATAGTATTTACATCAAGATAATTCTTAAGGTTTATGTGTCTGTTGACCAGTAACATTGAAACAAAATATGTCATCTCATTCTATTGCCCCCCCCCAAAGTTGAGCACCACCACACTACCCCAAAAAAGGAATAACGTGAATGCCAATTAAAAACAAAGACCACAGCAGTCTTTTTTTTTATGCTAATATTCAAATGGCAGCCTTTGGTTTACTGATGACCTCCTGTCATGGATTGTTCCTGCATAGAAGAAGTAGTAGTGATGGATCATTTTGGTTAAGGCGCAAAAATCACAACTGCTCTTAGCTGAAATGGGTCTCTTTTTAAAGGGCTCCACAGTCCCCACCACACATATCACCCTGTGCCTACATGCTATCTCCCCATTCTGGTCTACTCACACTTCTCAGATTACTTTTTCTTCTGTTTCTCACAGGTTATCTTGCTCTTTCAGTAGAAGTGATTGCCTAAAGGGTGCAGTTTTGGAAACTGTATATGGATGGGATGAAATAGAAGTTAAAAAGGATTATTGTCTAAGGAGACAGTATGCATTCTGAAATTTGGAACTATGGCTCCCAATGGGTTAAACCCTGAATGTAATTGGAGAGTGTTTTTGTCACCAATGAGTTCATTAATTTTACTTAATTGATTAATGTGTTTTTTATGTTCTTATAAGAACTGATGTGTGCTTATCTTGTTATCTCTTGAAGGCCTGCGTAAGCCGAGGCACTAAGATTTATTAAAGACATTGTATTTTAGAGGCTCCAGATTTTTTCCTCTCTGTGGTGGTATTTTTCTTTTGAAAGTTTATTGTCTTATACATGTCTTGCTCTTTCAGTTTTTTTTCCAGTATTCTTTCATTCAACACATTCAAACTAGGTAAGACTGCACTCTGATAACATGAAGGAAAAAGATGCATTAAGTCAGGGGTCTGGGGGCTGCTAGGCTCCCAGAAGCCATGGAAATCCTAGATGCCCTGAGGTGCATTTCAGTTTAATCTAATGATGGCCTGAAAACATCCTGATTAAGGAAAGAACTTCAGTCTTATTCTTCAGCTTTGCTTTTTCCTGCATGTTTCTAGCACAATCTAAATGACCAGGACTGCACTATAATAACTGCAGAGGAAATATGTGAATTAAGTCAAAGGTCTGGGGGCTACCTGGGGGCTACTGTGCCCCAAGAAACTGTGGGGGTTCTATATGATCTGAGGGTGCATTTCAAAGTTAAAAAAACATTTTACTAATTGATGATCTGAACAATAATCCTGACTAAGGAAAGAAATTCAGTGCTACTCTTGAAATCTGCTTTTTCCTGCATCCTTTCAACACACCCTAACTGACCAGGACTGTACAGTAATAATTATGGAAAAGGTAAATTAATTAAACTCAATTTCTGGGGGCCAGGTCCCAAGAAGCTGTGGAGGTTCTAGATGTTGGAGGTGCATTTTAGAGTTTTTTTTAAACCTTTTGATCTAGTGATGGCTTGATCACAAGTCATGATTAAAGAAAGAACTTCAATTTTATTCTTAAACTTTACTTTTTTCCTGCATCCTTTCAACAGACCCTAACTGACCAAGACTATACCTGGAGAAAATAGCTGCATTAAGCAAAGGGTCTGGGGTCTCTAGTTCATCAGAGCCCATGGGGGGGGGGGGGTCTTGAAGTTCTGATGTGCATTTCAGTTTTTTTTACCAACCTTTTGTTCCAGTTATGGCCTGACCAAAAATATATGGAAAGACATTCAGTCTTATTTATTTATTTTTATTTTAAGGAATAAATAAATTATATCCAAGGCTTAATGCTGAAAATTGACAAACTATCAGGCCATAAAAAACTAAAATAAATGTTTGTAAAAAAGAAACCGGGAAACTTAAGGCACACCGCAATGTTTAAGTGCTTTTGTTCCTTTAATGACCAGAACTTCTTCAGAATAACAGCAGTAACCATAAACCTGTTTAAATATTTGCCTTGTGCATATGATGTCATTTGAATTAACCAATAAAACAATAAATTGCTTAATCAGAAATACATTATTAAACACATACTTCCTTCCTTTCTACCATAAATATAATACTAAAAATGTACCAAACTGTTTCATACAAAGAAACAATTTTTGATATGTTCAAAACATACAAAAAACAGCAGGTGGACCCAGAAATGACAGCAAGGCTTGTAGATGAACCCATCTTTAATTCACAAAAAATAAGGACATATGCGCTTTCGTAGTATTCGTAGTATCACTACTTCATCAGATGTAAATCACAGTAGTAGAACCCCTCCTTAAATTGAATTAAAGACGGGTTCATCTACAATGTGAATTAAAGACGGGTTCATCTACAAGCCTTGCTGTCGTTTCTGGGTCCACCTGCTGTTTTTTGTATGTTTTGAACATTTTTCTGGAAGGACCTGGGTGTTCACTGTGGTTGGTGGTCGTTTTGATTTATTTTTTGACATGTGTAAACATTCAGTCTAAATATTCTTAAATTTTAAATAACTTTTTTATTGAAAAGAAAAACAAATGTTTGCAATGATACATAAATCATATGCAGGAATAATACTTGTCTTTCTACCCCCCCTCTAAGAAAGTCATCTTCTGGGTGTCTCCCCTTTGGTATTAGTCTGGGATGAAAGTGAAGGCACAAATTGTCACAATCACATATATTTCAAACTGCTACTGTTAGATATATATATATATAAACACTGTGCCACCTTGCACTCCCACAAAGATAGCCACCTGTATACATATATTATGTCTGATTGTGAAAAAAGTGAAAAAACAATCACAATAATGTTTCCAGCTTGTTACTCCTCAACAGTACACTGCTGCTATACATGCTATAGTGATCCTCTGTGCACACTTCTGATGTCTGAGAAGAAAGTTAAAACAATAATGACCACACTGTCCCCAGCCGAATGTAACCTATAGTGATATGTGCATACCTCTGAGGTTTGGGAAAAAATAAAGAAATAAGGGCATCTTTCCCAGCGGTGACCTCCCTCCAACACACACAAACTACAATGACCTCCTGTGTGCACCTCAGAAAAGGGCCGGTTTTAGACTAGGTGGGTTTCAGGACAGAGGCCACTACTAAACCTACATCAAAATCCACTTATACAGCCTTGGAGTATGATGCCACCATGCCCCCTGACACTCTAAGTTCTGGATATTCTGTGATGTATTTTATGTCTTATTTTTTGAAAGGTGATTTAAACTGAGCAAAAAACAAAAGGATCAATTACCTTTACCCCAAAAGCAGCCATCGCCACCAGGCAGTTAAACTTCTATGTACAATTCAGTCATCTGACTGTGATAGAAAAAGATGGTCATGTAAAATAATTCACATTTGCTCCACACAAACAGTTGTCACACAGTAAAACATTCCCAATAGCTTCACATATTTTACAATAGACCTGCAGAGCCAGAATAAAGAGCAAACAACCAAAGGCAGATAAGAGGTAATTTTCCTCTATAGCAGCACCAAAAATTATAGCTACATTGTCTGTGCATATATCAGATGTCCAGATAAGTAGTCTACCTTACTTCACAGCACCAACAATTATAGCTATAGTGTCTGTGCATACCTCAGCTGTCCAGGTAAGTAGTCTATCTTACTTCATACATATGCACTCTAGTCCTGAAAACCAGACATTGTTTAAACTATGCAAACAAAAAGAAGTCAGTTACTTTCAACAGACAGCTCCAATACCCACTCAGCAGTTATAGCTACTTCTGTGCACTTCAAACGGTTATGATAAAAATGATGGCCATATATTATTTTTCAGCTCTGTGGACTTCTACACAAACTGTAGTCACAGATTAAAATATTCAAATTTCGGTCACACAAATCACTTTAATCTTAACTTAGTTATTTATTACATCCACCTGTGCTACCACCAACTCAGGCAGATGGGACCCAAGTTTAATGTCTCATCTGAAGGATGACGCACTCAGGAGTGCAGCACCCCCATTATGCTGGACTGCAGTATCAGTACTGGAAAATAAATCCAACTACCTGGTGTGGGAATAAAACCCACAGCCTTCTTATCTTTCAGAACCAAAGGCAAGTGGACACATTAAAGTATTTCTTCCAAGTTACTTTACATAAATCATAGTAGTCTTACAAATGTATACTATTCCTACAAAGCCAGATAGTGACTGTTTAAACTGATAAAACAAGAGGTTTGGTTACCTTTTTACAGACAACTCCTCCCTCCAGCAGTTATAAATGAAATGACAGCCATGCATTGTATGTGGTGAAACTTACTTTAAGCTCCCTACAGGATGAACATCAGCAAACCCCAATCATGCACGTATTCATTACACTCTACACTACTTTTGTGTAAAGACAGGAAGGATAACATCCATAGGAGGGCTGCAGCCCTCCACTCATTGCACCCCCTGTCACAGACCACAAAGCTTTCAAAGGTATGTTAGCAACAGTTGATTTTGTATGTACATCAGCGGGAGAAGGAGGAATGGCAGTCCCTTGCTAAATAAGGGCATTCTTCTCTAACCCTTGGACATTCAATCCTTGTCTAAACCTACTCAGTCAGACCTTGTATTTCAGCTTTGTTACATGGAAACAACAGCCACATATTAAAGTATTCCCAGTTACCTCACATAAATCATAATAATCTTGAAAATGCATACTAGTCCTGCAAAACTAGATAGTGAGTGATTACACTCAGAAAATAAGTGGGTCAGTTACTTCCTATAGACACCCCCTACTCCCACCTAGTAGTTACAGATAGAAATGACAGCCATGAATTATATTTCAGCTTTGTTCCATGGAAACAGTGGCCACATGTTAAAGTATTCCAAGTTTATTCACACAAATCACAGTAATCTTTCAAAGTCAGAATAATGAGCAACAAACAGCCTTTAGTCATATTCCCCACTGACAGGTCACCATTGTCATGCTACTTGAGTTCATTTAGTTAACAGAACAGGTTTTACATCAATAAACATTTTCTATGGACTTCCAAGATGGCTGCACACTGAGTAACAGCTTAATTTCAGCTCTTCCTGTGTGAAAATGGAAATTCAGAAAAGAGAGACAGTGAATTTGTCTTTTTGGGTAAAATCTCAGTTACTGGATAGTAAGTACACTGCCTGGATGCCAGAAAAGAAGAAATTTACAGAACCTGGAAGAAAATCAACCAGAACAGATGAGGAGAAGACAATGTCTGGGAAGAATCCTACAGCTGTTCAGCAAAAAGCAGTTTAAGCTCCAGATTTTCTGCAAGACATAGCATAATAATCTAGAGGAAAAAATAAGTCAAATGTGCTCAGAGCTGATAAAGAAGCTTTAAACAGATATTCAGATGAGCTGGCAAAAACTGCAAAACCCAGAGGTCGAAATAAAAGGCTGGCTGAGTATGAAACTGCTCAAGAAGAGATGTTTCAAATAATGGTAGAATTAGAGGAAACAGCATGTAGGGAAAACCTGAGTATTTCTGCAGTACCAGAGAAACTTGAAGGAACAGACTGTATTAATTTTATGAAAGCCCAAATAAGCAACTGAGCTGGTATTCCCCAGCAGGAGATGTTAATTGAAAAGACATAGCATGTGTATGCTCCAAACCTTACCTTTATATAGAGGAATGATTGGATTAAGGTCCTTGGCTTGATCTAACATGTTTTAAGTGGACAAAAAAAAAAAACACTGAATATAATGAAAGGTTTTCTTTTCGCAAATAAATGTTTGCAGTACAACATGAGAAGCATGTAGCTGAAGGCAACTGTATATTTGGTTCTCATATTTTTATGAAGATAAGCTGGTAAGAGAACAATTAAAACAGAATACCTCTTTTTTTCAATGTCTAAAAGATAATGTTTTCTGAAACCATTCGAGCTGCTTTCTAAACTTGGGAGAGGATTAAAGATAAGGCAAAAAACAAACAGAACTTAGTGGAAGTAGAAGGCTGTACCATGCATCTTAGCATGGATAACCTTCATTAAAAGTCAATTAAGGCCTGTGAGTATAGCTGTTAATCTGGGAAATGTTTTCCTACTAGGAGGGTTAAACTTCATTATTTGAAGATGTACATAGTTTTATGCATTTGTATTAAGTTAGTAGGTTATGGGAGGGTTCTAGGAATGTGTTTTCTTGACTGTTTGAGTGTTTTCATTTAAACAAAAAGTTTTGCAAGATGTGACATAGGTTCAAATGGATAGGACAAGAAACAACTGGATAAAAGATCAACCTGCCAAACATCAGTGTATGCATGTAATACAAAAGCTGAAACTAGATATTTATATAAAAAACTATTACACATAACAGATGGGAATAATATCTTCTTATCATAATGGCAATACTTCCCATATTATCTTTGAACATGAATGGTCCCACAGTTATAGAAAAAAAGAAACAGTAGATTGTAAATAGTTATGCTACATGAGACACCTTTGGAAAGAACTGAGCATGGGAATTTGATAAAAAAAGTATTTCAGGAATGGTTATTCAGCAGAATATCTGGGACAAAGGAAAGGGGGAGTACTTATATTAATTGCTAGAGGAACTCCAATAGTGATAGATGAGGAAAAATTATAACAATGAAGACAGATTTGTAGTATTAGTAGTAAGAGGTTACTGGCAAGGGAGGAGGATTACACTGGATTGTATTTATATTACAACTAAAACCACCACAATGAAGCTTAAAAATGTCTGAAAGAAGTAATCAGCTTTCAGCAGGGAATATTACTTATAGTTGGAGAATGGAATTTGATTTGCAACAATGAAGATGCAATGGGGTGGGGCCTAGAAGGAAAAATATAACAAAAGAGGCTAGATTTTTGTAGATATTTATGAAAACATTTGGTATGGAAGATGTGAATTCAGTAGTAGGAGCTTGGAATAAATGTACGTTAGTCCCCAAGGTACAAAATCTGGGCTAGGCTAGACAGAAATTATACTTCAAAGCAACAAGTGCATTTAATTGAATGTTTTGATATGCATCCAATAACTATTTCTGATCACGCACCAATAATAAAATAAAAATGTATGGCAATGAAATAAAAATGAAACACTGGCACTTCCCCATCTAAGAACTTGGCTAGGCTTGTAAAGGCCATAGCGCCATTAGCCTAGTAGCTTCCTATGATTCTATGATCTGTTAAGCAAAGAGGAAGTTAAGGTATGGGTAGCAGAAATTATTCATGAGTTATTAGGGAAGATAGAAATGTCTTCAGAAAATATAGTTAGGGAGTGGGATAGAATGAAAGTGGAGTTTAAAAATAGGGTAGACATAAAAGAAAAAGAAATATGGTAAGAAGTAACACTATAATTATTTAGAGTGACTGACAAAGGTTAACGAATTGTAGAATGGGGGAATGTCACAGAGCAAGAAGAGGCACAACTGCAGAGTGCTAAAGAGAAAATAAGGGCCCACCTGGACCATATGAATGCGTTTAGAAAAATTGCTGTTAAGCAACTTTTTTTTTTTCAGTGATAACACCAGCATAAAAGCTTTTAGCACAACGGCTCAGGCAACCTAAAGTAGAAGGGGTTGTTGCCAAGCTTAGGGAGCCTATAACAAAGAAAATAACCAGACATCCTGTAGTAGTAGTAGACACTTTTTAGAAATTTTGTGAAAGACTGTATAAAGTAGAGAAATATGGAAATCAAGAAAAGGTACAAATGGAAATGTTTATGGAAGAATTGAATATGCCCAGGTTAGAGGTAGATGAAGTTCAATTACTAATAGTTAGGTGGGAGTAGATAAGATAAAACCTGTGATGTATAACCAATCAACAGTAAAGTATCCTGTGTACATTTGGAAGACAGGAGGGAAGAAAGCGATACAGATCAGCAAGGATTTGTTTAACAGTATTTTAAAAGGAGGAGAAGCACCAACATCCTGGAAAAAAACTGTGGTGGCTGTATTACCTAAATATGGCAAAGACCCACCAGATCCAGCTTCATACAGGCCCCTTTCAATTCCAAGCCATGATTATAAAGTGTTTATGTCTATAATAGCTAAAAGAATTGCAAAAGTAATGCCAAAATTGATAGATATGGATCAGTGTTGTTTTGCTGAGGGGAAGCAAACATTTGACAACATTAATATAATGATGATGATCCAGAGGGAAGCAGAATGTAAGAAAATACCATTTTTGCTGGTGGGTCTTGATGCAGAGAAAGCATTTGACAGAGTAAACTGGTCTTTATGAACAGGGCAATGGAAGCATTTGCATTCCCTGATAAAATTATAAGGTTGATTAGGAGGCTATATGAAGGATCAAAGGCGAAAATTAAATTGGGGGAGGTTCCACTTTGATAAGTTTGGTTTGAACAGAGGAACCAGGCAGGAGTGTCCTCTTTGCCCTTTGCTATTTGCATTACACTTAGAACTACTGGCAAAGCAAATAAGGGACTCAGTAATTCAGGGCTATAATTTGTATGGTAATCAAGAAAAGTTGGCTTTATTTGAAGATGATATTATTTTGCACCTGGTGAAATTAGAAAAGGACATTTCAGTGTCGTGGAACATTCTGAAACAGTTTCAAGTCTTTTCATGCTACAGAATTAATAAAGATAAAACAAAGGCAATAGATGTAAACATTGTACCCAACACACAAATTGGTTCAGCAATAGCCATATTTATGGGGACATGATAAAATGAAGTACTTAGGAGTATGGGTTAAAATTAATTCTAATATAGGTTCATAGGTAGGTACTAGGCTATCTGCCCAAAGGCATTTATAAGCCTATCTAGAATGTGTTGGCTTTCGCCGCCCCCTTAGATTAGTTCCCTGTGCCTCTGTCCAGCAGAGCCACTGAAGTGATCCCTGAGCTAAACTTTCAGTTTCCCATCCACTCATCAAGATTTCTTTTGAAGAGTGTTAGCAAGGAGCTCTGCCTGATGTAGCTTGGGAAATTGTTCCAAAGCATTGGAAGTCTCTGGGAAAGGAATCTATCCCTCCAGCACGTCCTATTTATTGTGTGGTGAGATTTATATCCCTAGAGCATGTGGCTCACAGGGATAAGGTTTTCTTTAGGTCATATGGCACCTAAAGATATCTTGGATGAACTTAAACAAAAGATAATACTAAAACTGAGAAACTGGAAGCTTTGTTTTACTGATATGGATAACAAGATACAACCAATGAACATATTTTAGTTCCTTTAGTTTTATACATAGGTCAAACATATTTTTATTAACCAGAGGAGAAATTGTGAATAGCAATTAATAAAGAACGGAAGGATTTTTATCTGGCAGAGAAATAGGGTGAGAGTCAATTGGGATAAGTTGATCCTTCCAAAAGAACAAGTTGATTTTGGATTACCTGATTTAAGGGGGTATTTCAGTGCTACATTGTTATGACTCCTATATATATATATATATATATATATATATATATATATATATATATATACATTTATCACAAGCAGAAAGCTATAATTCAAAGTGGAAAGGGATGATGAAACAGGGGGGAGCGCAACGGATGTATACCCTTAAGAAAAATAACAACAGCCTTAATGAATATTATATTCATAAAGTAGCAGAAATTATTTTTAGAACTAAGCCAACACAGGAATGGAGAAAGGATATTCTGCTGAAAGGGATGACTGAAATTAGGGTTACAGAGGATAGGCAAAAGGGGGCAGGAATGTACTGAAGTAAACTGGCAAAGGAGCCATGGTATTGGGAGCAAATCATTAGAGAGGGAAAGGTACAGGATGGGAAGAGGCCAAGAATACATTTGGACTACAGAATATAGACTGCCTTCCTGATCAAGGATTGATATCAGAGTATAGGCAAAGATAAATGAATAGGGGGATCCTAAGTGAAAGACCAGCACTGACAGAGTTTTCAGTAGAAAATAAAACAGATGCTAATGTTAAAAAATGGATAAATTGTAGGGCATATAAAATATTGCATAATAACTATAGGAATCAATCAGAGGAAGTTAGAAAGGATTGGGAGGAGAGTATGGATAAGCAATTCATAAAGAAACAATGGGAGGATATATGTATGCCTCCCAAATATGTAAAAAAGTCTAGAAGATTTAGGATTTTTGATTGGAAGCATTTACATAGTTATTTTTATACCTAAGCAGACTCCAAATAATTTTCCTGAGGGAGATTGTAAATGTTGGAGGTGTGAACGGGGAAGAAAGAGGTAATCGAGAACATATTTACTGGGAATGAACTAAGTTGACAGACTTTAAAATTTTTCTGCAGAATACTCTGTCAAAAATACTGGGTGAGCAAATTGGTGTAACTCAGGAAATTATTATTATGGATGCCAAAAAAAGCAATTACTAGAAAATGGAAATCAAAGTCTAAACCAACCATACTAGTAGTTGGAGGATATAATAACAGAAATAAAAGAACTGGAAGTGGGAGCTTTAGAAAAGAGTAGGTGCAAATGATATTAAAAAATGGGAATTGTGGGAACCATACATACAGAGTAATATTTTAGAAAAAGAATGATATTTAAGGGAAGGCAGGAATAGAATGAGCAATGTAATGTTTGATTGACAATCTCTTTATAGAAGGTATATGTGATGTATAATGTTTGCAACTGAAAATACGTCAATACGGTTTGTTTTCATTTAAATAAATGTATGATTGCCTATGTCATAAGTGATCATTCAATAAAGATGTTTCTTGTTTAAAAATAAACATTTTCTCATTAAAAAGTAATGTTTCTCTCTAATGTCTAGCCTTTTTGACTGACTGTAAACCTCAGTGGTTTATCAGGCAATAAACAAAAAATTATGAGAAGCGTACTTCTCAACCTTGTAGCACAAGAAATCTGGACAAAGCCAAAAATAATGGGGGGACAAAGGCCCAACATAAGGACCAGTTTTTGAATATTGCTCTTATAAACTTAGAAAATTGCAAGAATAACAAATTTTACTTTAGCACAAATTTTCTGATGGATATGATTTCTGAAAATAAAATGTCTGTCATTAATTAATGACTTTGTTTCTCAATGATTTGCAAGGAAAACACATATTTTACATGGAAGTGACCAAAAATATGAGGCAAAAGTCTGGACAGTTGAGAGGTAGGCAGGGCAAACATACTAGACAAAACTCAGGTACAACTGAGGACTAGCCAACCTCCAGCCATCAAAAAGATCTGATTGCCTGCCAGTAACAATTAAAACAAATACTTACTTCATTGTATCACCGAGTTTTCTGTTTGCACTGGTCTCTCACACTTTTGAATCTGTTGACTTCTTGCTCTGTCATCCCCACAATGCATGCAGTTCATTGTCTAGGTAGATGGGACAAGCAGGAGGTCAATAAATCAAATGGCCAGACCTACAGGACTTCCTTTATTGGGCTACACTCTCTTTGCTCTTGTATGGGCATGTTTCTGTAATTTATTTATTTATTTATTTTTAAGAAAAAAATTCTGTGCAATAAATAAATACCTGAAAAGCTCCCCTACCAGACAAGAGAGTGCTGTAACTGACCATCTACTTTGCCTATTTATAAGGCCAACCATGCCTACAATTTGAGATTTATTGTCTTTCACATGAGAAGCTCCAAAAACCTAATGAAGTTCAGCTCACAATTAGAAATATTTTTGCAGGAACAACTTCCTGGACTAGTACAGGCCCAATAATTAGAAAAAAAATTGCAGATACAAACTCTTGCATTTGCAGATATTCAACTGTTAACCCCATCTAAGACTTATTTTATCTACTCTCCAGTCAATATTTTTTTATTTAAATGTTGCTTACTAACTTTGTAAATTGTGTTAGAGCATATTTTTGCTAGGTGATGCTTCTTGCACTAACCTCTCTCTCTATCTCTCATTCTCTCGATGGGTTCTGTGTATTTAGTGCCCAGTCTCACTTTGGATGGCTTCCTTTAGCATTAGTCTTTTACCATTAGTATTCATTAGTAATCTCTCCTACTTTTTCTGGTTCTGCTAGTTGTCAAATTCTGGCTTGAAATGTGCTTTAATTTAAAGCAAAGGCCATCCTAAGGAATCAGGGAAAAAAATGGCACTGGCAGTAAGAGATGCAGCAAACAGGAACTGTTTTCCCAATGTGGAAAAATGTGATTCGGAGACACATTACCCACAATGAGAAAAATCATCATTGGCTAATTTGCATGTCTATGAATCAAGTTAACTACAACTAGTGCTAATCAGCACTCTCCTGCTGTAGTTAAACACCGGCAGCACAATCATCCTGTTGGGGGCACAGTATACCCCCTCCCATTTACTCCCTACACACACACACACACACACACACACACACACACACACACACACACACACACACACACACACATCACATACCTTTTACCTGTCTCCAGAGCCAGATCATGGTCATATGGGGCCCTAAACAAGGTATTGGATCAGCCCCCCCCTCCCCTCCTCCCCCCACAGCCATTCCAATGTCGCATCTCTTGCCTATTTCTTCCCAGTTGCCATAAACACTGTTCCATCCTCTCAGTGGGAACACTGCTTTCTGCTTTACTTCTACAATTACAGATTAGCATGAAAACTTCTCTGCCCTTGAAACTCGCATTCACTGAACGGGCATTGAAACCCACATTCAAAGAAAATGCATCTAGCCAGTGCTGGATAAAGTTTATATCTGGACTATTTCCAAATCATAGGCCCCCTGCACACATTTTTAGGCCTATACAAACATGCAAGAGTTATTTGATTCACCTTCCTGATTGTATTAAATTATATTCCTTGTATAATACAGCACCATTTGTTGGAGCACATTTTAAATTTGTAGTTTTGAACATTTTTCCAGGAAGCAATGAATCAAAACATGAGCCAATAATGACAAAACTGTCCAATTCAGAAAATTTCAACCATACAAATGCCACTCAAACTTCTGTCATTACAATCCACCAATATCAGTCAATATGCACAATCTCTGCAGAAGTAAAAGTAATCTGAATAATTCCACGTTAAACAAACCTGTAAGTAATGAAAACATTGCTTATACTTTAGTATTTCATTTACAAATTTTAGTGTTTGCTACCTTTGAAAAATAAATTGCCTATGCTACATTAAAAAATGGTAAGCTGGCATACCTCTCAACCTGAAATCATAAAAAATCTGGACAAAGGCACATGAAAAATAGGTACAAATCTGTATGCTGACTAACATAAAAATTGTAAACATAAATATGTAACCCTACCGACTCTGGTGGAATTGTGGGATACCAACTTTTAAATGCAAATTGAAGAACAGACAAAATATGACACACAAAATAAACAAAACAATAGTGTTTTATTTAAATTAATATTTGAACTTGTATCAAACTTTGAACTTGTACAAACTGCAAAACTAAAATACAGTTCTTTTATAAAAAATAAAATTATCTGCTTCAGCGTTATACGACCAGAAAATAAATGAGCTGGATTTAAACAGAGGAAATCGGCAGATCGGTAGATTTACAGACGGAGCGCGTTTTGGCAAATGCAGTCAGTTCTTTCAAAGCAGAGAATTGTAGTAATTAATTGAATTCGAATAACTGCAATAATATATAGATTTAGCTACCACTAGGAATACATTCAATACAATTTCTACAAAGATCATTACTATGAAACAATATTTCCTATGGAAAATATTTAAGCAATCTATTGAAGAATTATCCATACAAAACACTACATTTGAAATACTTACATTTAGGCTCCTGAACTAACATTGCCCTTAGCTGTTTTTTTTAAAATGATCATCTACAAATAAAGTGCCTGTTGCCCTTGAAGAATAAATTGCCTATGTTACATTAAAAAAATGATAAGCTAGTAATATTGCAATAAGGAATGGATTGCAAACTGATAACAGGTTCATAGTTACTAGGTATCTCCACCAAAGAGGACATTCTCAGAACTGCAGCATCCACCCCCTTTAAAAGTACATCACAGTATAATGTCAGCAATCCATCCATATATTGTGGGAGTAGAACCCACAGTCTTCTGCATCAAAAGCAAGTATACTACCTGTTGTGCTACTAACAGCACAAACAAACATGACATGACATAAGCAGCACTAAACTTCTCTCCCCCTGAAGAACTATGCAGCACAAGAAGTCTGGAAAAAGCCAAAATTTATTGGGGAGGGGGGAGACAAAGACTGAAAACCAAGGACACCTTTTAAGCATTGGTTGTATAATCTTAGAAATTTGCTAGAATAAAATATTTTGTGCTAATATGCTTTTCCTGAAAGGTAGGAAGACCGAAACTCAAACGGCTGCCATTACTTATTGAATTCAGTTCTAAATGATTTGCCAGAAAACCACACATTTTAAGAGAAACAGACAAAAATGTATGAGCCAAACATTCTATGAAAATCTGGACAATTGAGAGCTATGGAATCATTAGCTCCTTGCATCAGAAGTGGCAGTATGGGCAGAGAATTCAGGCTCTTGTTTCTTGTACCCAAGGTACAGGGTTTGAGCCTGAGTAGTCCTAACCACCAGTTACCCCTAACTTTACCATTTTACACACACACGCACGCACACACACACACACACACACACACACACACACACACACACACACACACACACACACACACACAGGAACTACCTTGCAGCAGCAAAATAATAACCAGCAATCGAACCTTCCTTATAGCAGGAGTAATACGAACTTCTCTCCAATGGAACTAGCAGCAATCGAACCTTCCTTATAGCAGGAGTAATACGAACTTCTCTCCAATGGAACTAGCAGCAATCGAACCTTCCTTATAGCAGGAGTAATACGAACTTCTCTCCAATGGAACTAGCAGCAATCGAACCTTCCTTATAGCAGGAGTAATACGAACTTCTCTCCAATGGAACTAGCAGCAATCGAACCTTCCTTATAGCAGGAATAATACGAACTTCTCTCCAATGGAACTAGCAGCAATCGAACCTTCCTTATAGCAGGAGTAATACGAACTTCTCTCCAATGGAACTAGCAGCAATCGAACCTTCCTTATAGCAGGAGTAATACGAACTTCTCTCCAATGGAACTAGCAGCAATCGAACCTTCCTTATAGCAGGAGTAATACGAACTTCTCTCCAATGGAACTAGCAGCAATCGAACCTTCCTTATAGCAGGAGTAATACGAACTTCTCTCCAATGGAACTAGCAGCAATCGAACCTTCCTTATAGCAGGAGTAATACGAACTTCTCTCCAATGGAACTAGCAGCAATCGAACCTTCCTTATAGCAGGAGTAATACGAACTTCTCTCCAATGGAACTAGCAGCAATCGAACCTTCCTTATAGCAGGAGTAATACGAACTTCTCTCCAATGGAACTAGCAGCAATCGAACCTTCCTTATAGCAGGAGTAATACGAACTTCTCTCCAATGGAACTAGCAGCAATCGAACCTTCCTTATAGCAGGAGTAATACGAACTTCTCTCCAATGGAACTAGCAGCAATCGAACCTTCCTTATAGCAGGAGTAATCTGAACTTCTCTCCAATGGAACTAGCAGCAATCGAACCTTCCTTATAGCAAGAGTAATCTGAACTTCTCTCCAATGGAACTAGCAGCAATCGAACCTTCCTTATAGCAGGAGTAATACTGAACTTCTCTCCAATGGAACTAGCAGCAATCGAACCTTCCTTATAGCAGGAGTAATACGAACTTCTCTCCAATGGAACTAGCAGCAATCAAACCTTCCTTATAGCAGGAGTAATACGAACTTCTCTCCAATGGAACTAGCAGCAATCGAACCTTCCTTATAGCAGGAGTAATACGAACTTCTCTCCAATGGAACTAGCAGCAATCGAACCTTCCTTATAGCAGGAGTAATACGAACTTCTCTCCAATGGAACTAGCAGCAATCGAACCTTCCTTATAGCAGGAGTAATACGAACTTCTCTCCAATGGAACTAGCAGCAATCGAACCTTCCTTATAGCAGGAGTAATACGAACTTCTCTCCAATGGAACTAGCAGCAATCGAACCTTCCTTATAGCAGGGTAATACGAACTTCTCTCCAATGGAACTAGCAGCAATCGAACCTTCCTTATAGCAGGAGTAATACGAACTTCTCTCCAATGGAACTAGCAGCAATCGAACCTTCCTTATAGCAGGAGTAATACGAACTTCTCTCCAATGGAACTAGCAGCAATCGAACCTTCCTTATAGCAGGAGTAATACTGAACTTCTCTCCAATGGAACTAGCAGCAATCGAACCTTCCTTATAGCAGGAGTAATACGAACTTCTCTCCAATGGAACTAGCAGCAATCGAACCTTCCTTATAGCAGGAGTAATCTGAACTTCTCTCCAATGGAACTAGCAGCAATCGAACCTTCCTTATAGCAGGAGTAATACGAACTTCTCTCCAATGGAACTAGCAGCAATCGAACCTTCCTTATAGCAGGAGTAATACGAACTTCTCTCCAATGGAACTAGCAGCAATCGAACCTTCCTTATAGCAGGAGTAATACGAACTTCTCTCCAATGGAACTAGCAGCAATCGAACCTTCCTTATAGCAGGAGTAATACGAACTTCTCTCCAATGGAACTAGCAGCAATCGAACCTTCCTTATAGCAGGAGTAATACGAACTTCTCTCCAATGGAACTAGCAGCAATCGAACCTTCCTTATAGCAGGAGTAATACTGAACTTCTCTCCAATGGAACTAGCAGCAATCGAACCTTCCTTATAGCAGGAGTAATACGAACTTCTCTCCAATGGAACTAGCAGCAATCGAACCTTCCTTATAGCAGGAGTAATACGAACTTCTCTCCAATGGAACTAGCAGCAATCGAACCTTCCTTATAGCAGGAGTAATACGAACTTCTCTCCAATGGAACTAGCAGCAATCGAACCTTCCTTATAGCAGGAGTAATACGAACTTCTCTCCAATGGAACTAGCAGCAATCGAACCTTCCTTATAGCAGGAGTAATACGAACTTCTCTCCAATGGAACTAGCAGCAATCGAACCTTCCTTATAGCAGGAGTAATACGAACTTCTCTCCAATGGAACTAGCAGCAATCGAACCTTCCTTATAGCAAGAGTAATACGAACTTCTCTCCAATGGAACTAGCAGCAATCGAACCTTCCTTATAGCAGGAGTAATACGAACTTCTCTCCAATGGAACTAGCAGCAATCGAACCTTCCTTATAGCAGGAGTAATACGAACTTCTCTCCAATGGAACTAGCAGCAATCAAACCTTCCTTATAGCAGGAGTAATACGAACTTCTCTCCAATGGAACTAGCAGCAATCGAACCTTCCTTATAGCAGGAGTAATACGAACTTCTCTCCAATGGAACTAGCAGCAATCGAACCTTCCTTATAGCAGGAGTAATACGAACTTCTCTCCAATGGAACTAGCAGCAATCGAACCTTCCTTATAGCAGGAGTAATACGAACTTCTCTCCAATGGAACTAGCAGCAATCGAACCTTCCTTATAGCAGGAGTAATACGAACTTCTCTCCAATGGAACTAGCAGCAATCGAACCTTCCTTATAGCAGGGGTAATACGAACTTCTCTCCAATGGAACTAGCAGCAATCGAACCTTCCTTATAGCAGGAGTAATATGAACTTCTCTCCAATGGAACTAGCAGCAATCGAACCTTCCTTATAGCAGGAGTAATACGAACTTCTCTCCAATGGAACTAGCAGCAATCGAACCTTCCTTATAGCAGGAGTAATACGAACTTCTCTCCAATGGAACTAGCAGCAATCGAACCTTCCTTATAGCAGGAGTAATACGAACTTCTCTCCAATGGAACTAGCAGCAATCGAACCTTCCTTATAGCAGGAGTAATACGAACTTCTCTCCAATGGAACTAGCAGCAATCGAACCTTCCTTATAGCAGGAGTAATACGAACTTCTCTCCAATGGAACTAGCAGCAATCGAACCTTCCTTATAGCAGGAGTAATACGAACTTCTCTCCAATGGAACTAGCAGCAATCGAACCTTCCTTATAGCAGGAGTAATACGAACTTCTCTCCAATGGAACTAGCAGCAATCGAACCTTCCTTATAGCAGGAGTAATACGAACTTCTCTCCAATGGAACTAGCAGCAATCCAACTCTCCTTACAGCTGCAGCAAAACAATAATAACTAGCAAACGTACTGTTTGCAGAACAGCAGGAGATTTACAGCAATCTCTTGTGTGGATGGACAGAACAGCACAGATGCGACCAGGACCGGAAGAACAACGTGATCTGTTATATGCTGAATTCTCAAAAAAATAAAATGACAGTCTGACCACCAAGGCTGTGGGCATAAATAAATATCCAAACTGAAGTAAAACGAAAAATCTTTAATGAACAGTAAAAACAAGACAAGCGCTTTCACAACTTGTGCTTCATCAGATCCTACAATAACAAACTAAGAAGCTCAAACTTTTAAAATACCAAAAGCCAATCAGAAAGGAACATCAATTAATGATGTAAAGAATGAGCCTTCAAGGCAGCTTTTAAAGGAATAGTAAAATGTAATCCAGGCATTCTATGTGCCTGTAAGTTGGCTATCCATTTCATTTCCATTAACTCTTGTTTTGTTCGACAATACCACCACCCCTTGGACTGTCACTTAAAATTTCCACAGCTGTGATCCTAAAAGTATGCCCTGTCTGTGTGATTACTAATATGCTTATATAAGCCATTAAGTGTGTTCTTCCTTCTGGTGTACTTTATTAACTCGAACGTTCAAAAGTTCGAATGCATAAAGATCTTCGCATATGCATCGAACTCTTAAATGGTCAAAAGTTAATAAAGAAAAAAATACACAGAAAAAAAAAAAGATGTAGGCAGGGGGCAAGCCCCCCTGCACCTCCACACCCCCTGCTGCTTAAATATACCAACTCCGAGATCGCACTACATTGAAGTAAATGGAAATCTCCACCTACGGAGAATTCCATTTACAGTTTTTGACGGTTCGCACTTTCAATGCATATGGTTCGATGCATATGCAGTCGCTGTTTTAAGCTTTCGCGTAAATAAAGTAGACCCCTTCCTTCTTATGTCCCCTAAATTTTCTAAAACTCTCTCTCTTTCAACTTTTTATTGGTCTTGCCTATATAAAATGACTCACAGGCTGTGCACTGTGCCAAATAGACTAAATTGGTGGAATCAGCATAAAGTTTGAAAAATATATGTTCGGGTACTGGTTGGATGTACAAAGACATTATTGCTGGACATAGAATTACAGGCTTTGCATGATCTACAAGGAAACATGTCCATCCTACTTGTTACTTCCCTATCCTTCTTAAAAGGTTTATAGCAAAGCTGTCTTTTTAATGATAGATTATTTCTATATATAAAACTAAGTGACTCCCGAACTACTTCATGAATCCTTTCATCGTATTATCGACCAATTACGCCTTATGACATCACATACTGAATGTATGTTACTACTATACTTCAGGGAAAAAACACATTTAGGTCTATTGATAGTGTGACTTGATGTTATGGAATTGCCTTTAGTCAAATATATCAATATATTTTCTCTCACTTCTCTCTTACTAATCACATCAATTAACTTATAACCTCTTTCAACAAACTCATCTACAAGAATGTTATTAGCCTGCAAATAGTCACTCTCCCTTGTATGTAGTCAGGAACTATGTAAGAACTGTCCTTTCAAGACATTACATACATACGAGGGAGAGTGACTATTTGCAGGCTAATAACATTGTTGTAGATGAGTTTGTTGAAAGGGGTTATAAGATAACTGATGTGATTAGTAAGTCACAGGAAGTATTTAATTTGAGAGAAAATATAGGTAAACCCTATTTGACTAAAGGCTGAAGTAAAGAAAATCATAGAAAGAAATTGGACAATTTTGATGACAATGCCTGAGTTACAACAAATTTGTGCTGATAGACCACTTTTTGCCTACAGAATCAAAATAATTTAAAGAGACAGTTGCGCTACAAGGACCTTAAACAAAATGGCAGCATAAAAATGTTGTTAGTAAACCAGGTACTACAAAATGTCTAAACTGCAGTTGTTGTATAGATATTTATACAGAGAATAACATTTGTAAACACCCCACAACTAATAAAGAATATATGTCTGATTGTTCAGCAAATTGTAATACTGCTAATGTTGTTTAATTAGCTACTTGTACTTCATGTTCATCATTCTATGTCGGAAAAACTATAAGGAAATTAAGAGAACGTATAATTGAACATAAGTCTGGTATTAGAAGAAACATCAAAACTAATGCATTAAGCAAACATATTTCTGAAAAAGGTCAAGAACATTAATTTAAATTCAGAGTTATTAATGTAGTATATGTTAAGAATAGGGGTGGTAACATTAACAATATTGTTGAACTTAAAGTGTATGAATGGATAGTTAGGTTACAGGCAGACTCATTACCTGGTTTAAATAATGCTGTTAGCCTGAAGCCCATTTTAGTAAAAAAACAGGCAGCAAATGTATAGTTTTATGTACATGTTTATATATATGTGTATGGTATGTGCATTTATATTTATATATGAAGATTTAAATGATTTTATATAACTTTCTTACATATACATATGCATTGTTACAAAGTGTATATTGTAACTTTAGATACAGACATTCTGACTATACACTTTACATACAACTTCACATATAGTGACTCTGACTATGACCTTTACATACAGGGATACTGACTGTGAACTTCACATACAGGCACTGACTATAACCTTTGGATACAACTTCACATACAGTGACTCTGACGATGACCTTTACATACAGGGATACTGACTGTGGACTTCACATACAGAGACTCTGACTATGACCTTTACATACAGGATACTGACTATGGACTTCAGATACAAAGATTCTGACCATGATCTTTACATACAGGGATACTGACAGTGAACTCCTGATCTTACGCATACCTTTGGCTCTATATATAATATACCACAATTCCAGAAATATTGTGCTTAGGAATCACTACAAGCCTCTGTGGCTGATTTAGGAATAATTTGGATGACAGACTGTTTAGCATTTAAATATGAAATGTACTACTTACACCGACCCTAAATGGATATTGTGCACCCAAAGCTCTGTTCCCCTCTTTTGCTCTTTCTGGTTATTAGTAGCCTACACATGGCCCTAAAAGAATCCCAGACATCCTTTACGCTGATGAAACAGCCATCATGAGTTTTTTTTTTTTTATTTTTTTTGATCAGCTAAACTAAGCTTGACTTCTGTCTGGTCTGTGAGCAGTTTGCTTCTAGAAGGCTAAATGAAAATTTTTGAAAACAACATCTATGAGGCTTGCCACTGTTGCTAGGATAAGGTCACTGTTACCAGCGTGGAAAGTCTGCAGACGTAGTGGGCCATCCCTTCAATATAAAAGTACCTGGGTATCTGTACAGACCCACCCCCACCTCCTTTGCCTCTCTTTTTGAACCATGTTAACTGTCCATATGCAAAAAATTACAAAATAAGTCAACTTTTATGAGGTTCATCAAACTGTTTTGCTCTGCAGCTAGGGTGGTCCTTAATAAAGATGTCCTGAATGTCTATCTTACAAATGGGCTGACAATGAGTCCCTATAAATCTACCCATAATACCTCCTACCTAGAAACACTGCCAATTGAGATATCTCAACTACTGTCCAAGAATGAAGGGGACAGCACAACTATACAGCCTTGGAGTAAGAGGATAAGCAGCTTATCGGGGAGACAGCGGAGATGATCACTGGATGTGTAAACTTTGAAGTTCTTCTGCATTAACTTCTGCCCACTTCTAACTACACAGGCTATCACCATTGTCCTGCTCATTCTCATAGGTCCTCTGGTGGCTATGATCCCCCATAAACTATGCATCAACATTAGCAGTGGACTGCAAAATAAAAATAACTAAATAAAACAGTAAAGGTCAAACATAATGGCAGCAGTAAACATTTTTGGTTTTGTCCACAAATTTATGTTTTACAGTGATAAAAAACAAACAAAAAAAGATTTGCATTAGTATTATTCTGTTTGGCTAAAGGTAATTTGATTGTTTGTTCAGAGCAGAGATAAGGGGTTGCAAGCAGCAGTAGCATAGCTATGGCTGTGCGAAGGGAGCAGCTGCCAGGGTGCAAGTTGTTAGGGGATGCGATCAGGTAATACTGATCAATAGTTAATACAGTACAGGTACTTATTTCTACACTGGCACTTCTGAATGCCAGTTCAGAAATGAATTTCGATACTGGTTTTCTGAAGTACTAAAGTATTTCAATACTTTCTGTGGTATAAGTTACAGCAAAAGGCATTTTTTATTTGTTCCTTAGCTGACTTGATGGTCAGGGCTCAGAAATAGAAACTGGAGGACTCCTGAGTTATAGGAGTACTGGCCAGATTATGGACTTTCTTTTCCCTTTTTCTTTGCTTTGCAGCTGAATTGAGGGGGTGAGGCAAAACAAATATGACCTGGTTGACTGTTAAGTTCTGGGAGCACCAGCCAGAATGTAGACCATGTTTTAGCTCCTCGACTTATAGTTAAGGACAGCGACATAAGGGAATAGTATTGGGAGTTAAATGAGCCAGCTACATCTATGGCAAGGCGGGACAAGACCAAAAGACAAAAACACATAATTCCAGGAGCCATAGCTATTTACTTGGCATATCCAATGCATGATCGTGAATAATTTACTTTTGAGATTAGTTGAATGGATGTACACAAGTGCATAAAAATATCTGAACTGTCGTTTTGCCATACAGCACAGTTCATGCAGTGGTAACTTCCCCAGAGTTATGAGACTATGGACTTAGTATGCATAAAGAAGGAGATAAGGATGCAGGGATGTAGCCTCATCAAAACATGAAGGTTAATGTAACAGCTTATGACTCTCAAACACATTAGACATCTCAACAAATAGGTCACCTGTAAGTTATTTTTTTTCTTGATGAGTATTGTACAATAAATGTATGAAGGCAGTTTGGTCACA
This sequence comes from Protopterus annectens, assembly GCF_019279795.1. Classification (NCBI taxonomy): domain Eukaryota; kingdom Metazoa; phylum Chordata; order Ceratodontiformes; family Protopteridae; genus Protopterus; species Protopterus annectens. The sequence continues at coordinate 1,034,326,365 of NC_056733.1, forward strand.
TCTGCATTTCAGAAAACCATGATGATGTGAGGATAGTACGTCATACTGGGAAAGAAAAAAGTGAGTTTGTTGTATGTAGCTTTTTCAAGTACCTATGTAAGGTACGAGAAAGAGAGTCTGGAAATCAGATGGCCTGGATGGTGTAAACATTACTAAGCATGACACATTTTAGAAGCTGCACTTTTCAAAGATATAAATGGCATTTCAACACAAATAAAGACTTGTAATGTATTCAGATATATTAAGCAATCACTCCCTGACACAACTTGCCTGCACAAAACACCTTTATATTACATAAATGAAAACCTTTTTAAAATATTGTGGTCTACCAAAGTATGTGCTGTAACATTCCCTGCAAGCATATGCACATGTGCATCAAATCTACTCCTTAACTCAAAAATCATCAGCCAGAGCAATTTATGATAATTCAAGGAAAGTCAAAGCCATTGAAGGCAACTGCTTTGGGTTAACTTAAACCATACCTTCCATAAATTTATCTCTGTTGAAAATTGCATTTGAAGTTAAGAAACTTATAAATGATCTGAATGCTTTTACAGTGCTAATGCCAATCCTAACACAATGGAATAAGTTCCTTGTCTGCTTACTCTTTGAATATATTGCATCCAGGAAAGCTGACCAGTTAGAATGTATATTTTTTATGTGAACCGTTAACCTGGGTGGATTTTTTACAAGCTCTATCTGATGTCAAACCAACATATATCCACTGTTCTCAACACAAGGTGTATGTTCCAGTGTTGACAAAATAAACAGATAGACCTGAACTTCTATGAATGCATGACAGAAAACCAAAGTCAGGAAAATGGATGCCATCTGGTGTTACTACTGTTCCTTGTAATTTCTGCTGGACACTATCACAGTAGATTGTAATCCAGTTTTATAACTGAATACCATGAAAGTCATTTTAAGAGAATCTAGCACTAGGCACTTGAAAGTGAAACCTAAATCCTTTAGGTCATGACATTACTTGCTAATATTATTCCATAAACAGCAAACTTTAAGCACACCAAGTTAAATGTCTGATAAAAAACACAATTAAAAAAGTATAGTTTAAATAAGTGACTTTCCTTCCTGCTGCTTGGAAGACTGAAGTCATGCCTAGAATCACAAAATCTGTAGTTTTTAAATTGTCAGATATTGTGTAATATATTCTCATTATTAGGCACTTTTCAAATATACTTACCCTCCCTTCAGCAACAATGAAAGGATATACAAATAGTTATATCTGCATACAGTTTTAAAGGACCGCTACTGACAGACACTGAAAAAACTTATTTTTTTTTATTGTATCCCATGTTCTACACAATGCAAACTTGCCTGCACCACAGTAACTGTTTATTATTATTTTTTTCCTAACCCTGAATGCTTTCAAAGGGGCAGACATTCTGAAGCAATCTTGTGAGAGTGTATCTGATGAGATTACAATGTCCTGCTCTGTCTTGTCTGAACATATTCTCATTCAGTTAGAATGTAAATAGTAAGAAATACAATCAAGTTCGAGAATCCTCAGTAAAAATGTCAGTGACTTTTTGGAGTGACTCTTACATGCGAGTTTCCTACATCTATAAAAAACTCTTGAAAAAGGATACAAAATACAAGGATAAAAAGTAATAACTTGTGAGTTTCAGGTCTTGTCTTCCTTTATTGAGTCAGCCAGAGTGTTATACTTCTTGGCAGAACCATGGTTAGGTTATCTGGCATCTTGTATAATTCCCTGAACTGGTGGAACAGCAACAGTTTTCCCTCTGCACATAGGTGGGCCATCTACAGCCCCTGGAAACTACAGACCCATAAATCAAGTCTCACTTGTCTCATATGCAAAGCCATGGAAAAAATTATGGAAGTGATCAGTAATGACATATGAAACATCCAGACACTGGACCCATCACAATTTAGTTTCATCAAGGGCAGGTCATGACAACTCAGTCTGGTGGACTTTCTTGAGAAGGTCATCAAAGCAATGGATGAGGGCAAAATGGTTCCCACTACCTCCCTTGACCTGGCCAAGGCATTTGACACAATAAACAACTCAAGCATTGTTGACAAACTCAAAAGAGGTTAGGTAAAAACCCTTATGTCACATGGTGAATAGCCAGCTGGCTCGCAGACAGGACCCAGGAAGTTAGCACTGGTGAGTCCACCTCTACAAATATGCCAGTGACAAGAAGAGACCCTCAGGGATTGGTCATGGGACCACTCTTTTTTAGTATTTACTTTTCTAAGGTCAAGGCCAATGTCAAGGGCCTCCGGCTAGACAAATTTGCAGATGACTGCAAATTAGGAGCAGTCATAGAATCCCCCACTGACAGTAATGTTCTTTAGGAAGGGATGACACAGCAAATAACTTGTATCAGAGCTTTGGACTAAACTAAATGCCAAGAAGTGCATAATAGTATCCTTCCTGAAATCATCTACCCCTGGTAACTGTCATATTGACAACACACCCCTAAGAGTCGACCCAGCAGTCAGAAATTTGTGGACATAACATAGACAGTAATCTGCTGAAAACAAAGCCAAAAAAACAGAGCCGACAAACTATAATAACAAAACCTGTTGTAGTGAACCGCCAACTCAAAGAAAAATAAAATTCAAAAGTTTTACTGGATGAGTGCTTTCATTCCTAAAACTGGAAACATTTTCAGATCAACAATACACATTAAAACTTGGTTTATTTATTTATATTTTGTTAAACACCTTTATTGAATCATCACTTGTGACACAGGCAAATTTACATTTATAGCAGTTACATAACTGAAAATCAGCCAATGCAGTGTGTAATTAAATAATGCAGTATATAATAATATAAATTAAAGAACTGACATTTCTCATGATCATTCTAATAACAAAGCACAAGGAACAAATAAGAGAACAATGATGATAAACAGAATAAATTTAGAAGGCATCGTAAAACCCTAAAAAAGAATTAATCATTTAAACCAGGATTGCTTGTGGCATCGAGTATTATTTGTCATTTAAGTTCAGTTTTATCCAAATCTTCACTGACAATACAACCCTGGATATAATTTTTGACCTGTTCCACTACCAAAAAAATCCAGGGTCCTAATATAGTCTATCGAAAAGGGAGTAATTTGAAAGGTATATCAGAGTCCTATGATAGAGTTCAATGGTAGGGTGTTATAAGGAAATGTGGTTCCTGTCCTTAATGTCCCTATATTTTACAAGTGAGCTGTGTGGAGATCAGTAAGGTGGAGGTTAGGCTTAATGGTAGATTTACATGTAACACAGAGAGTGGTGTATTGTGCTCAGTGTACGTACTGCACCTGTTTTTATATTGGTAAGACCAATAGAAAATTTAGAAACGGGGTATATGAACACCTTAGGGATGTGAGCTTGAAAAAAGAAAATAATGCTTTGGCAAAACATTGTTTAGAAAAACCCGGCCATTTGGTTAAGTTTATTATACTTGATATCCTTGAATTGAATGAGAGGGGAGGGGCATGGTCACATTTATTAGAGAAATAAGAGCTTTGAAGGCAGTTGTTACTGAATGCAACACAATGGCCTGGTTTAAATGAATTTGTATCTGTTTCTTGTTTATTGAAACTTAGAAGACTAGCGAGATAGTGTATCCCCATTTTCCTGTACTTATAAAATGTTTTTGTTTATACACACACACACACACACACACACACACATATATATATATATATATATATATATATATATATATACATGTGTATATATTTTTCATACATTCTATATATTTTATACATTTTATATATATTTTTTATTGTCTATAAATGCTATATTTATGTATGGGAGTGTACGTTTTAATGATCTTTTTGGTTATAGGAAGATGCCTTTAAGTTGACAAGCTTTTTTATGAATGAGAATTGGTTTTAACACCTGATTGGCTGAGTCAGGGGGTGTGAATTCTGAGCCTCTTTATAATGGGTGTAATTGATGTTTTATTTGTCTGAGGAAGTTCCTGCATGAACAGGGATAAAAGCGCTTATTTTGTATGTATTTGATTTATGTTTGCATTAAAAACAGTTGTTTGTTAATATATTGTGGCTGTGATTTGTGTTTACCCATTTCTTACTTGAAGACCTACTGATTTTCTTGGTTTGTGTTTTTGGTGCTAGCTGGTTTAAATGATACTTGTTAGTTAATTCTTTGTTAAGGTTTTACGATGCCTTTTAAATTTACTCTATTTATCATCATTGTTTTGTTCTTTGATCTTTGTGGTTTGTATTAGAATGATTGTAAGAAATGTCAGATCTTTAATTTATGTAATTACATACTGCATTACTTAATTACGCACTGCATTGGCTGATTTTCAGTCATGTGACTGATAGATTATATATTTAAACCTAGTTTTAACATGTATTTCTGATATGAAGAAGTTCCCAGTTTAGGAATGAAAGCGCTCATCCAATAAACCTTTTGAATTTTATTTTTCTTCGTGTTGGTGGTTCACTACAATGGGTTTCGTTACTACAGACAGTAATCTAGCATTTGACCATCACATGGCTACAGTACTGAGGAAATCATTCTAGCTTGTGCAACTTACAAACAAAGGTATGACATTTAGGTTAAAGGATGTCATTGTTCCACTGTACTCAGCATTTATTAGACCTTTGATTGAGTGCAATGCCCCCTTTGGTATGTACCTAACCAGGCACATGCAACTGTTGGAATGTCCACAAAGGTTTCTCACTAAAATAATACAGGGCATAAGTAACATGTCCTATGCTGTATTCTGTCTCCTGGCTGTTGAGGGGAGTTCTATGCCTGGCATACAAGGCATTGTCAGACATCACCCTAATTGATATTCTGCATATCCGCAAAACAAATATCAGAATTACCCATCCTAAAGACTTAAACATTACCTGTGATACAAATAGGACCTGTTGGAGAGAGACAGAGAGGAATGTGTTCCAGAGACTACCCCTTATGTGAAACAGGCCCCTCGTTCATGTGAAGCAGAGTTCCTCCTTAACCCAATTCAAGTGTAACTTGGCAACTGGATGGCGAACCAGGAAATGTATCACTGGATTGGCACCTATGTCTCTAATGGACATAGGCAGCCTCTAAACGGTTCATCTCCCAGGCCCCTGTTTATAAATGTTTCAACTCCCATGCCCCTGTTTACACTTATTAAGGGTACTAGAACTTGTCAGAGATTTGGCATGTATGGTTAGGCTTAAAAGGGCTCTTCTGGTCCTTAGCCTTGTACACACCTACAAACCTATGAAGAAGTGGCTTGCCACTGTTAAATTACCATACGTTAAGACCTTCGGTGTTTCAATAATGACTTCAAATGCAGTATTATCATTCTCTTCTGAATGCCAGCACTGCACTCCCACACCTTCAATTTCTGCCAATTACACCCCCTAACACCATATACCCTGGGCAGCTGTTCCCTTCACCCCACCCTAGTTATCATCTTTTTCTTGACTTGAAAAGCTTAGCTAATTACTGAAGTTGCTCTCAGTGGTTATCAGGTTTATTCACCTTCAGACTACAAAAGGTTCAATACTACAGGAAATGGAAAACATGGAGATTTATATGACAGCACAGAGTCAAAGAGTTGTGAATTTTGTCACTGAAGAGTTTATGGCCTCAGTGGGACTTGAAATAACAAAAATTAACTACTGGTACCTTGTTGTGCTTGTCTTCCTCAGCAAAATACATTCGGATGTGATAGGCATTCTGATGCAAGAGTAAGGGAGACAAATTCCTAATGAAAGGATCTTGAGACTTCATTCAGCTCCAGCATGGTATTCACTGTGGAAACTGACCAATTTAGAAATGCCACAGAGTGGAAGAAACAGATGTGTCATACTTGTTATTGTTAATATGTAAAAGTATGGGGAATACACTCTGGCAAGAGGAAATGCTGCATTTAGGTTGAAGTTGTCTTTTTTAAGAACATTTGTTTGCAAGATTTTACTCTTCTCAAGCCTTCTTTGACCAGCATGGAATTCTTTATTTTCAATTATCTTAGAGTATGGATTTTGAACTACGATTAAACATTTTCCTAAATGCAAAGCCTAGCAGCAAGCTGGACCACTGTCTGAAATATATAGGTCCTTAAAATCACTTGCATTTTTCCTTAATGAAATTTTAAATGAAACATTAAGAGGCAGTAATTGCCAGTGTCACAGGAAAGACTTGTGGAATTGTAATACATAAAACAGATGGATTCTTGCTCTATGCCTTTATGTAGAGCCACTAACTGAAAGAAACCAACAGGAACACAAAAAAGGCTGGCAGTAGAAAAACAGGCAAAACTTCCACAAGCAGAAACAAGTTTACTGGTTAAGAGCTTTCGTTTGGTGTAATCACCAAACTTCATCAGACAAATCCAATTGAAATCAGTGCCCTTTTATACCAATTTGCTTACATCATAAAAGTTCAGCAGCCAATAGGAAAACTTTACAAAATTTAAAAATATAAACTTTTAAAATTATAAAAGCATTCTTAAACTCATAATATTATTTTATATATATATATATATATATATATATATATATATATATGTGTGTATCTATTTTCCAAGCCGATTACTTCGACTGAAAAAGTATGTATATATACATCTATTACCTATCATGAACTTTCATTTAAAAAAAAAACTGTTAATAGAAATCATTTCATTTAACCCAGGAGATGAACCCACATTTAAATAGATTTGCCACCATGTCTCCTTATTTTCCAAAATCAATTTCCACAGTCCACATAGAGAAGACATGACTTAAAATAGCTCAGCAATCCCTCAAGTTACACACATACTGTCAACAGCATTTTGTTCACCTAGTCCAGAGCTTTCATATAAGGTTAAGCAATTCCATCTGTGTTGCTTGGTTGGTGAGATATTTAGAAAAGCATACAATGTATGACAATGTAAATAAATGTTAAATGAGCAATAATGAATTTATCTTTACCTGCACTTAACAGAGGTCAACTATCTCTACAGTTGCGTTTGCCATTGTGTAAGATTTAAGATGAAATATTTTAATACTTTGTATGTAGCATGGTTTTGGAATTATTAATGCAAACATGTACAAGCAATATTTGACACCTAGAGGTGTCAGTAGGATGTAACTGCAGAAACACTTGGAGGCGTCACCCGATTGTAAATAGTTAAAAAAAATGAGGGTTGAAAAACATTAGTCACACTTTGACTCAACTTACTCCTTTAACATTTCTTGAGCAACTCAGCTGCAGCAGGACAAAACAGAACTTCCTTAAACTTCCTTGTCTAAGGGGATTTAAAATGTTTTGGCAATAAGCCACGATGACAGCCTCATTACTGACCCAGAAACAGCAGATCTAGAGGAAGAACCATCAGCATCATATGCACACTTTAAACATCCTTAGTAACAGGAGAAGCAGATGTTAAGGAGGCCTTCAAAGAATTATTTACTTCAGAAGAAGGAAGATTAACAATCAACTTTTGCATGTTCTCTAAAGATAAAAGTACAAAACTTTAACATATAATCTAACAGATTAGCAAAGCATGCTTTCTTCTCTAGCTTGTAAAAGCTTTCCCATCTTTGGTAGAGGGGGTGGGGTTAGTAGCAGTAATCTGTTTAGCAAAAGTAGTTCTGGGTACAGAAATTACTACTGGGTTTGCTTAAGGGTTGGAAAACAAATACTAATGAATCTGAGGAACCCTGTATACCTTATTAGACTTCATGTGGGCCAGAAAGTGACTGTTGCTAATTTGTCTGATGTTCTTTAAAGCAGGCAAACCAGGAAGAACTGCTGCAAATGTTGACACATCCAAATGTAACAAATCAATACATTCTCTCTGCAACAGGAATTTCATTCTGCTCCCACAGAAAAAAAAAATACTCAGTTTAGATAAAGTTTCAGAAAAAGCAACATCTTCTAAAGGTAAATCTGAAACCATACTTTTCTCCAAATCAGAATGTTCAGGTTAAGAAGAAATTTCCCGAAATACCTCTCCCCCATTCCGCAAAGCCTGCTCTTCTGACTGACAATCCAAGTCAGAAAGACAGAGAATTCATTTTCTCTTTTTCTTTTCTTGCGTGAAGCTAAGAAACGGTAAAAATGAGGTCCTTAAAAAATCCCAGCAAATCATCCCTGTCCACAGAAATAGAAACGGGAAGGCAAGATTTTCTTACTGTGTTCGCCTTTCCTTGGAAGATATATGGCAACTGACTGGCCCATGGCAAACTCATGCCACATTCAGGATCATACCTCTCAACTTCTCAACAAGAGAAATGTGGACAAAGCCAGAAATAATGAATATATGAGGGATCGGAGGCGAAAATTGAAGTGGGTGGGCTCCTTTCTAATAATTTCTGTTTGAGCAGATAAACCAGGCAGGGGTGTCCTTTTTCCCCTTTGTTATTTGCACTATAATTAGAACCACTGGCAAAGAAAATAAGAGACTCAGAAATTCAAGGATATAATTGGTAGGGTAGTCAAGAAAAGCTAGCTCTATTTGCAAATGATATTATTTTAGATCTGATAAAACCAGAAAAGGACATTTCAGTGTTGTGGAACATTATGAGGCAGTTTCAAATCTTTTTGGGATACAAAATTAATAAAGTTAAAACAAAGACAATAGCTATAAATTATATACCATACATGAATTAGTTCAGCAATATCTATATTTATGGGAACATGACAAAAATGAAGTACTTAGGAGTATGGATTAAAAAGGATTCTGGTGTAGCAGCTAAGGCTATGTGGGAAGAGAGTAAATAAAAGATAATACAAAATCTGACAAATTGAAAGCTCTGTTATATGGATATGGATAGTTAAAAATCAAGCAGTTAAAAGGTTTTTAGTTCCTTTGGTTTTATACACGTCAGACATATTTTTATCCACCAGAGGAGAAGTTTTGGATAGCAATTAATAAAGAGCTGAAGGATTTTATCTCTGAGGGGAATACAGCAAGAGTAAAATGGGAAAAGCTGATTCTTCCAATAGAACAAGACGGATTGGGGTCACCTCATTTGAACTACACAGTTATGGCTCCTATACATAGCAGAAGCAGAAACCTATAACTCAAAGTGGAAAGGGGTGATGATGAAATGGGGGAACTCAAGAAACAAGGGGAAACTGGGATTTTGGATGCAGATCCTTAAGATGAACAACAATAACCATACAGAGTATTATATTCATAAAGTAACAGAACGTATTCTAAGACATAAGCCAACACAGAAGTCAACACGGGAATGGTGAAAGGAGATTTTGCCGATAGGGATGACTACAATTAGGGATGCAGTCAATAGGCAGGAGGAGGCTGGAATTTATTGGAGAAAACTGGCAACAGAACCAAGGTATTGGAAGCAAATAATTAGAGAGGGAAAGGTAATAGAACAGGAAGAGGCCAATAGTTTATATGGACTCCAGGTTACTGATTGTCTTCTCTATCAAAGTCAAAGTCAAAGTGAACTTTATTGTCATTCAGACTTCATACAGCAGTGCAAACTGAATGAAATTGTGTTTCTCTGGACTCAATGTGCAAAACATCACAAGAAGCATTACAACAGACATTACTCCATCACAACAAACCATTACAGACATAACACCCAAAACATTTTACAAATCTAAGACAGTACATTATTGCACAGAATTCCAACATTTATCAGTATTGCACAAGAAGGCTAGTTCCACATCAGTTGCTTTATTACACCAAAAATGAGTTGAGAATAGCACTGAGTTATTGCAGAAAAATCTGAGTTCTCACCAACATAGATCTCTACTACACCTGATGGCCATCATCGTCATGCATGTTGTTAGAGCTGAGTAGTCAGACTGGGATTGATATCAGAGTACAGGCAAAGTGAAAGAAATATGGAGACCCTAATGAAAAAACAATGAGTAGCCTATACAAAATATTGCATGATACCTAAAACAATCAGTCAGAAGAGGTTAGAAAGGACTGGGAAGGGAGACTGGATAAGTAATTCACAAAGAAAGAATAGGGGGTTATAGATATGTCTCCCAAATATATGCATGTCTCCCAAATATGCAACAAAATCTAGACGATTTAGGATTTGTGCTTGGAAATGTTTACATAGATATTTTTATACCCCAAGTATACTCCAGAGAGCTTTTCCTCAGGTAGACAGCAAATGTTGGAGGTGTGATAGGAAGGAAAGAAAGAGGTAATTGGGAACATATTTTCAGAGAGGGTAATGAATTGGCTGACTTTAAGGATTCCCTGCAGACTGCTCTGTCAGAGATACTAGGTGAGCAAATTGCTGGAACTAAGAAAATTATTTTTTTGAGCTATGATACAGAATTGGAATTGCCGAGACATAGTAAGGCCTTGCTGAGTCTAATTATTGTGGCTGCCAAAAAAGCAATTATTACAAAATGGAAATCAAAGTCTAAACCAGCTTTATTAGAGGTAATGAAAACAGTAGCAGAGATAAAACAACTGGAATTGGGAAAAGTGTAGGAACAAATTACATAGAAAAAATGGGAATTGTGGGAACAATACATGGAGGGCAGGTATGAGGTTTAAAAGAAAACAGGATTTGAATGAGCTATGTAATGTTTGATTGAAAATGATTGGATAGATTATAAGTGATGTATAATGTTTGCAGCTAAAATTATGTCAATATGGTTTGTAATGTATATGACTGCCTATAGTGAGTTGAGACTGGCATAGGGGTTAAGGTATTTACCTTAAAGACAAAAGATACTGGGCTTGATCCTCATTAAGGGCAATTGGCTAGGCTTAACAAATTGTCCACAAGGGCAGCTAGCTGAGTACCTACTATAAACCTCTGAAGGTATAATGTTTGCAGCTATAAACCTCTGGATGTATAATGTTTGTGACTAAAATTATGTCAGTATGGTTTGTTTTCTTTCATATAAATGTATGATTGCATATGCCATACGTGATAATTTAATAAAGGTGTTTTTTGTTTTAAAAAAAAACAAGAAAAAAGGCCCAAAAATAGGGAAAGATGTTAAAAGTTGCTCCTATAAACTTTTAAAGTCCATAGTATAACAGGTTTTGAATTAAGTATTTTCTGGAGGTTATGAAGTCTAAAACTTAAATGTCTGCCATTATTTAGTATTATTTAATGACTTCAAATCTCAATAATTTGCTAGAAAACCTCACATTTTAAGAGGAAAGGACCAAAAATATGAGGCAAAACTCTGGACATTCTGCAAAAATCTGGAGAGTTGAGAGGTATGTTCAAGATCCCTATCTTGACTGAGTGAAGGATCTACACCTGTCCCTTCCCCTGAGTCTGACAGGAGTGGTTCTGCCTTGTCTGCCAAGGGTATCTGTACTGCCACAGAGAACGTGGATATGGCCCAGTCCTGGGTATGTTGATATATCCAATTCCTGGGTGTGTGGATATCTCCCGGTCCTGGGTGGCTGAAGTTGCAATATCAGAGGAACTTAGGAAGAAGACTAGTGGTTTGAGGAACTTAGCTACCACAACAGAAATCACCCACCAGATGCTGAAGATATGAGCCGGCCTGACATCCAGGAACACTTAACTCCCTTTTTTATAGACAGGGGAAGGTAAAACCAGGGAAACTGGTAGCTGCTCCATAGGTAAGTTGAGAATGAGACTTGAAGGTGGATAGAGGAGCCTGCACAAGTCAGCGAAAGTAAAGGAGAGAAGAAGTGGTATTTGATAAGTAAACCACTGATAGTCCTGTACAAGGTCAATATCCCACCCCCAAATCATAAATCTATACAACCAGTGGGAAGACTCTGTCAAAAAACATACTTTTGTACACTAACAGTTCACAAAAGAATTTACCCACAAACTTCCTTAAAAAGCATTGACAGTCTGTAAAAACATTTGGTTTCGAAGTAAACACAGCATTTAGTCAGGAAAACACAAACTTCCTTCAGTCAAATACATTTTGGTAGAAGGTTTCCCCAATGGGGACTTATCTGCCAAGTTGTGAAGGATCAGTAACTGACCAACAGTTCCATGGGGGGGGGCTGCCAAAGGGGTGCACTTGGTGGCAAAAAGTCTATTTAAACTGACCTTCTATTGCAGCTTCCCTTGAGCCAGTGACAGTTACAGCATGTGGAAGGTACTATTAAGCTTTGAAAGCTGGACGGTTCCTGGGATAAGACCCAAACAGCTTAGACTACTGCAACAGTGGTCTAAATATTGAGCACTTTAGTTTCCTTTCTCTTCCTTAACCTATTCTAAATGTTTTATATAGTTTCCCACCAAATAGAACTCATTTCCCTTGGCCTCATTCAGTTATCACTCTCCTGGTTCCAATTTGTAATCATCTGCTAACTTGGTTAGCCAGAGGCCATTGACATTGACTTTGCCATCTGTGAAACAGATGCCAAAGAGGAGGGGGCCTAGTACAGATCCCTTGTGGGATTTCACTTGTGACCAGCCTCTTTGTGGAGGTGGCCTCACTGATTTTAACCTCCTAGGTCCCATCAGTGAGACAGCTAGCTATCCAATGTGTTACAAAAGGGTTTATACCTAGTGTCACAAGTTTATTAACAATGCCTGAGTGGGGTATTCTATCAAATGCTTTAGTGAGATCTAGGTAGGCAGTATGCAATGCTTTCCCCTCATCCATTGCTTAGTGACCTTTTCAAAGAAGTTCACCAGATTCCGTAAGCATGACCATCCTTTGACAAAGCCAAACTGGGATGGTTCCAGTATCTGGAGGTCTAGTATGTCCTTGTTGATAATTTCCATGATAATTCTTTCCATGACATTGCAAATAAGACTAGTCAGAGTAATGGGTTAGTAGTTTCCAGGATCTGTTGACTGTCCTCACTTATGAAGGGGGATTACTGTTGCAATGTTTTGCAACAGTAAAAAAACTGTTGTTTTTATGCTCAACTCCTGAGAGACTTGCTTGGATACAAACATCTGCATTACAAGCTGAAGCTAAGTGAAACTTGCAGTAGTGAATTTTAGTCTTCTGTTAAGTACAAACTTGCAGTTTTAAATGTACTGTATTTTCATTTTTTCTGTTTCGTAATTGTGTGTTTCTGAACAGTGTGCTGTGTGTTTCTCTGCAGTTATTTTGCTATAAGAGCGGATGGTGTTATCACTTCTTTGTTATCTGATATTTAATAGCCCAGAGGGATTCCTCTGTACTTTAAGTGCTAGCCACAAAGTTTGAGAAATCATTTTATGCTCAACTACTGAGAGACTTGCTTGGCTACAAACATCTGCATTATAAGCTGAAGCTAAGTGGAACTTGCAGTAGTGAATTTTAGTTTTCTGTTAAGTACAAACTTGCAGTTTTAAAAGTACTGTATTTTCATTTTTTCTGTTTCCTAATTGTGTGTTTCTGAACAGTGTGCTGTGTGTCTCTCTGCAGTTAGTTCCCCACTCTCCCTCCCTGTTCCTGTGTTGGTATTAGTGTTGGTGGCTCTGGAATTGCCCGCCCCTCCTGTAAGTCTGTATTTGAACACTCCTCCTGGGTCCATCTCATTTGTTCACTTAACGAGTACAGTTAGATCATATTCTGAGTCTAGTATTCACTCTACTTAATACAGAGAAAAGATTTGAGAAGGCCAGCTCACTTAGGTTCTTTCTTCCTCTCTTCCTGCACTTAAAAAAATGTTTGCACTTTATTCATTTGCTTTTACTGTATTTGTATTTCTTCCTACTTTATTTTGCTTTTCTTAAAAGTATTAAATTGTATTTATTCTGCTGCATTTATTACTGCTTGGTCATAGCCTGATTAAATTGTAACTGTTATTCTAAGTCTTTTGGTTTAAACACTTGGGCTTCATACAGGCTGTTTTACATTAAAAAGGTTTGTGGTCTGCACATTTGTGGCAGGACAGGTAGCTTATATTCTTCTAAGCTGGTAATTGCTGATTGAAGGCCCAGTGTCTGCTATTCTAAAAGTGTATTAGTTCTGGCTTAAGCACTTGGGCTTCAGGCCAGTTATTCTACATTAAGAAGGTTTGTGGTCTGCACTCTTGTGGGAAGAGAGGTTGGTTTCTGCCCTTCTGAGCTGGGAATTTCTAGTCACAGGCTTATTGTGACTGCTTATTTGAACTGTTTCTTTCTGAAATTGGTGCGCCTTGTTGCTGTAGCATAGACCAGATTCAGGCCTGCTGAATCTAGCTTTGTTTGTATAACTTAAGCACTGATCCAGGCTATCTTTTTTGGAGAAGGTTCCCCTGCACCCTAGTAAGCAGGGGTGTGCAGTTAGAACTTGTCTGAGTGAAGACTGCTGAACAGGGCTCAGTTTTGAGCTTTTTTCTGGTTAATTGGGTAACTTGTTTAAGTCAGTTTGTTCATTTTCTATTGTGTGTGTATATATATATATATATATATATATATATATATATATATATATATATATATAAGAAATTGCACTTTATTAATCTGCTGTTACTGTATTTGTGTTTCTTCCTACTTTATTACTGGGGGCATTGACTACAACTCTGATCTGCGATATATAACAATAAATATCCTTTTCTGTGCTTTTAAACTGTTTTTTTGAGTATATCTGCTTTATTTTCTGAAAAAAAAAAAAAAATAAATATATATATATATATATATATATATATATATATATATATATATATATATATATACTTGCTTCCCGCCTTTCTAAGCTAGTATAGTCCAGTTTTCAGGTTAGTGCTGAATTCAGGGCTGTGTTACAAATCTCTGTGTTTGCCCATACCTTACTTGGATAGAAGGAAGTTTCTCTGTTCACCTGTGAGAGAGGGGAGCTTTGAGCAGCCTATTTGCCCCTGGAGGAGTGGTTTCAACCCAGAAATTAGTAGTTTATTGGCCATTTTGGGCTAATTTCTATCTCTTTCACTTCCCTGCTATAAATACTGTATTTGCCCGGTTTTGAGTGCCTGGCAGTGCCTGTTAGCTAGGGTAAAAGTATCCCTGGCTCTACAAAGTCTCCTCTTCAATTTTTCCCTTGGAACTAGACAAACTTTCAACTTAAGCACTCAAGCCATTCATTTCTCAGCCAGGCATTTGTTCAAAACTTCTAGCAAGCACTTATAAACCCTAGCACTAGACCCTCCTGTATTGTACAGAAGGACAAGGCTCTCTATTCGACCTTAGAAGCCATCCAGTAAAACAGTTCACTGTACCGATCCAGGCATGTCCAAAGGGCAGTTTCAGGTGTACTCTCCAGTCCAACTGGTGAATCTGGGCATTTTGAGGCAATGTTACAACTGCCTCATGTACACAGACAACCCCCTCCTCCTACCACCAAACACTATTACATGCGAGAGATGCAGTTATACAACCACTCTAGAGGCTAAGCTCTCTCAACCCAAGATTGAATCAGACAGTCAAGAGGAGAAGGGAAATACTTGCATCACACCACCAGTCTTACATAGACCCAGTAAACCAGCACCGGCAAAAAACACACATAAATACATGAAAACATACTCAGAGGCTCTAAATAAAATTCTGCAAAACCAACAGAGACCTAAAAAGCAAACAGTCAAGCAACCTCCACCCCCCCCCCCAACACAAACCATGAAACACATACTTCACAAAACCAGTGTGCCATGCAATCACAGCCCTTAAGGCAAAATAACATACCCAACATACTAGTAATAGGTGACTCTATAGTCAGGCACACTGACGTGCCACTCACTAGGCTGAATAAGGAGAAGGTTACTGTTAACTGCCTGTCGGGTGCCAGGATCCGCCACATAACACAAGCATTCAGGTCACTCCAGAACAAGTACAAATATGACTCTGTCATTGTCCATGTTGGTGTGAATGACCTGAGCCTTACCTCCCTGGACTACATGAAGAGAAACATGGAAGAGCTCTCTGATCACATAGCCCAGGCCGGTATGACCCTGACCCTGAGTAGCATCCTGCTCTCACCAAGAATGGTACCACGGTATAAAGAAAAAAATCTCAATTTCAACAATTGGATAAGTTTCTGGTGTCATTCAAAGGGGATCCAGTGTCTGTCCACCTGGGATGACATGCTTGACAAGCCACGCTGCTTCGCTAGAGATGGCTTGCACCTGTCACCCTTAGGCTTTCAAATACTGGCCAAGGCTCTTGCCACCCCCATACTGCCTTTTTTTAGGCAAGGCTCAAAAGACAAACCCACTGCTGTAAATAGCACAAGTAACAAAAAACTGAGGGTAATGCTACTCAGTGCCAGAAGTCTAAACCTCAAAATGCACGCAGTCGAGGCACTCCTCAGTATGGAGAAAATCAATATATGTGCAGTAACAGAAACCTGGTTTAAGGCTCCAGAGAGCACCCCAGCACTACCAGGCTACAACTCATACCATATGTTTCAGCCACAGAACGCAAACCGAAATACAAAAGGCGGGGGCATATCCATATTCATCAAGGATACCCACACCTCCAGATTAGTGGCACAGAACGATGCTTCAGAAATCATCCACGTGCAACTAACAATGGGCAAAACTGCAATTCAAATTGTAGCTTGCTACAGATCAACCACCATGTCCCAGGACCCCCATTCCGTGTTTCTGGAAAAACTGGGAAACATAAAGGTACTACCAAACACCCTAATATTGGGTGATTTCAATTACCCAAACATTAACTGGGAGAACTACTCAAGTACTAACTCCCTTGCCCAACTTTTCCTAGAATTTATAAACTCAAATGCCCTGGTTCAACTGGTCAACACTCCCACCAGAGGTGACAACATATTGGACCTGGTCATCACCAACATGGGAGACCGGTGTTCCACACCAGAGGTCAACCCCTCGCTGGTTAGATCTGACCATAAACAAATCACTTTGGATATCCAAAACCATTGTGAAAAACTTTTCAAAAGCAAACTTCACATTACTTAAGACCGAGGTGGAAAGTTTCAAAGCCCCCATGCTGAAGGATAACACTGTCCAAGCTGCAAAATCCTTTACTAATGCATTCTACGAGCAGCTACAAGAATGCATGGATCGTGCCATCCCAAGCAAAACCAAGACTCACTCCTCCAAGAAAAGGAAACCAGTCTGGTGGACACCTGCCATAAACCATCTATACAATAGAAGGAGGAAACTAGTACAGAAAAGAGTAAAATCCCAAGAAGGGAAGACATCCCTGATCAGTATCAGCAAGAAACTATGATCCCTCATAAAATCATCCAAGGTAAGCTTTGAAAGAAAAATTGTCAAGGACTCCAAAGATAACCACAAGGCATTCTTTAGCTATGTCAAGAATCTAAGTGGCAATGCTCAGATCTGCTCAGAGTTAGTGCAGAATGGCACAAAATACACCGAACCAACCGATACCGCCAACATCCTGGCAGACAGGTTCAGCGCAAACTTCTCCCCCCTCTCACCCCCAAAAGGGCCCATAACCATACCAGAAGAATGTAGAGTCCCTGAAATCACAGACACTCAGGTTAAAACAGCCCTCTCCAAAGCCAAAAACACAGCATCAATGGGACCGGACAGTGTTCCAGGCTGCGTCCAACATGAGCTCAAAGACGAACTAACCCTTCACCTAAACACACTGTTCAAACTCAGCCTCTCCACAGGCTACATACCCATAGAGTGGCGCACAGCAATGGTTATTCCACTCCACAAAGGTGGAGCCACACCAGACTCTGGGAACTATCGCCCTATAAGCCTGACTAGCTTGGTCTGCAAGGCTATGGAGTGCATCATCATGAAACTCATTAACAGAGATATTGGGAACTTCCAAACACTGGACCCTACCCAGTTTGGCTTTGTTAAGGGCAGATCATGCCTCCTAAACCTTGTGGACTTCTTTGAGACCGTTACCAAGGCTATAGATGAGGGAAAGGTGGTACACACAGCCTACCTAGACCTCACTAAGGCCTTCGACACTATTCCCCATTCTGGTATTATAGATAAGCTCACCAGCCTGAACATAAACCCCTACATCACAAGATGGGATGCTAACTGGCTCACGGACAGAACCCACATGGTGAGAGTTGCAGGAGCTAGGTCCGACTCTAAACTGGTTACAAGTGGCGTTCCCCAGGGCTCAGTCCTAGGACCCCTCCTGTTTGGCATATACTTCTCAGAGGTACAGGCAAGTACAGGAGGACTATGGCTGACCAAGTTCGCAGATGATGCAAACTGGGGGCTATAATTGACTCTCCGGCTGACACAGACATCCACTAAAAGGGTCTCACTGAGACGGACACCTGGTGTCAAAATCATGGCCTCAAGCTAAATGCCAAAAAGTGCACAGTCATCCCCTTTGGAAAAAACAATGTACCCACAAACTACCACATAGGTGGTAGTCCCCTAAATGCGGAAGACGTAATAAGGGATCTGGGGACCCAAGTAGACAGTAATCTCACCTTTGATAATCACATTGCCAAAGTGGTTAGAAAATCCTTCTACGTGGCCCACCTAATCACAAAAGGGTTCGCATCCAAATCAAAAGAGGTCATTGTGCCCCTATACTCATCACTCATCAAACCCATCATAGAGTACAACGCCCCATTTGGGATGTACCTTACAAGACACCTGCAACAGCTGGAAAGACCACAGAAGTACCTCACCAAGAGGATCACTGGTCTCAAACAGATGCCATATGCAGCTCGACTGAAGAAACTCCAGTTGTACTCAGTTGCATACCGCCTACTCGGAGGTGATCTCTGCCTGACATACAAGGCCATGTCCAACCCAGAATTGATGGACATGCTCCACCTAAAAAAAAACTTATCCCCTCGAGCCACATGCTCTAGGGATCTAAACCTCACCACAACAATAAATAGGACGTGCTGGGGGGATATATTCCTGTCCCAGAGACTTCCCATGCTTTGGAACAATATCCCAATCTACATTAGATAGAGCTCCTTGCTAACACTCTTCAAAAGAAACCTTGATGAGTGGATGGGAAACAGAAAGTTTACCTTGGGGATCACTTCAGTGGCTCTGCTGGACAGAGGCACATGGAACTAATCTAAGGGGGTGGCGAAAGCCAACACATTCTGGCTAGGCTTATAAATGCCTTCAGGCAGATAGCCTAGTACCAGCCTATGAACCTATGAACCTAATCCTTCAGTCACATGGCACAAAGCTTATTTTAAGACAATAGTTAAATAATTACTCCAGGGGTCCTGAAAAGTCATATTTTAGACTGTTCAGAAGCCATCTAAGGATATTATCAGGGCCCTTTGTAGAATTCCAGCAAGGCTTTTTACCCTTCTCTTCCTAACGGTCTCAAGTGGAGTACCACAAGGGTCAATATTTGGCCCACTCTTTTTTAACATTTTCATTAACAGTCATCATATCACCACTAAACATGCCACCATAATACAATATGCAGATGATTCAACACTTACCTGCTCAGCCCCAACCTTATCAAAAATATAAGAAATTACCCAAGACTCCTTCTCATCTGTAGAATCCTGGCTAAGCAACACCTGCTTTTAACTCTTAAGCGATACCGAGATCAAAAACACACATTTCCATAGCTCTCAACTGTCCAGATTTTCACAGAATTCCAGATTTGTCACTTATTTTTGGATCTGTTCCTCATGAAATTTTTGTTTTTCTGGCAAATCACTGACGATTGAAATCAGAAAATAATGACAGACGTTTAATTTTCAGACTTCATACCCTTCAGGAAATTCATGCTAATGCAAAACCTGGTATTCTTCAACTTTCTAAGTTTATAAGAGCGATATTTACAAATTGATCCTATTTTTGACCCTTTGTCCACCCATTATTTATGGCTTTGTCTAGATTTCTTACTTAAGAGTTTTGAGAGGTATGCACTTTTCACATAATCTCACCTCATAATTCTGAAGTAGAAACTGTAACACACAACAAAATATTGGGAGCCATAACAGATGATAAACTCAAATTCAGGCAGCATCTACTGTAAGCCATTAAAAAGCACATAAGAAACTTGGCTCCCTTTACAGGGTTAAGCAGTGTCTCACAGACACTGCTAGAAAAAAACTGTTGAAATAACTTACCGACTTCCATCTCTGTTATGCATCGCCATTCTTACAAATCTGAACAATACCCACAAAATGGAATTAGAGACATGTTATAACAAAGTTGCTAAATTTGGTACCAACAGAACTCAGTACTGTTTGGTCTTAAAAAGAGCTAAACCAGTTCTAGAGGTATCACTTTACCTGACCTAAAAACAAATGGTCACAAAACACAACGTAATCTACAAGCCAGAAAAATGTCCTGCAATACAAACCACCCAAACACCACTCATCAGTGAGTGACTTAACGCTCAAACAATAAATCGCTTCTAACTACTACTAAATCAAACAGTACTGCAGGACAGTCATGCTTTTATGTCACAGACCTCTGGAATTCTGTCCCCCTCCAACTCAAACTGACAGGTAAACTAAAAAGTTTCAAAACTCAGCTTAAACAGTACCTACATAATATCTGGCTCTGTTCCTGCTGCACTCCTGGCCAGTCTCGTTACACGTCTACTATAAAGGAAACATTATTTTCATTTCAAAAAATACGTCTCCGTATTGAACTTCCATAAGGTTAAAATATTGGTCTCTCCTCCTATTTTATCCATTCATCCCTTCTTTCTCTTTTTCATCTTCATAAATCTTTTTTATCCTTAAATATTTAATATTTACTTTTCTATAATAATAATAGACTACATACACCTTGCTGACATTTTCTGTAAATGGTCATTGATGCAGAACCAGCATTTCTATCATTTATGGGTGTTAAACTAATGCCACTTTACTTACGCATTTCTTCTTTACTACCTTTGTACCTATGCTGTCAGAAGTCAGGATGACCTTTGTATATATGTGTATGGTGCTGCTAGTGTCATTTTATGTTGTATTTACTGCTTGGACTATTTTATGTAATGTTCCACCAGAATTTCTGTGTTACCAATGTATGTAACTTTGTGGAGCTTTTCTCACCAGGCCCCAGCTGAAAATGGGCTTTGTCCAATTGGACTTTCCTGTTATCGAAAATAAAAAATATATAAATAAATAAATTTGGCTTAGCCTTTTGTTCTGTCTTGAAAAAGCTGTAAAATCTCTGATGCTGCTTGTGGAATATTGTATGTCAAAGGAAATCTGAACCCTTCCCTGCAGGAGGTCAAATCTTCTGTGCTAAAGCCTGCACCTTTGAGACAGCATGACATCTCTGAACAGGCTGAAAGGAGGGAACCAAATCTGCAGAAAGCATTCCTCTCATAAAATTTGATTTTCTGGTAAATCACTGAGGAGTATAGTCAGTCAATAATGTCAGACATTAGAGTTTTAAGCTTCTTATTTATTTATTCACCGGGTTAATCTGACTGGGTCTAAAAAGACCCTTTTTCAGCAGAGATCCAGGGAGAAAAGCTCCAGTAAAAAAATATACAATGTACAAGTAATGATTACACTTATTAGAGTTATAAAACAATGCAGACTTGTGGAAGATGAAAGTACAAAATGCATAAGAAAGAAAGATGTGTTATATAATGCTGGACAATACAATGTTCATGGATTAGTACTAGGCTAACTGCCTTGTGGCCATTTTAAGCCTAGCCAGTTATCCTATGTAAGACTCAAACCCTGTACCTTGTGTCTGTAAGGTAAACACCTTAACCATTACCCCAACATCCCATCCTGTTTTGGCACAACAATGCAATATGATGTAATTTTGTGATGATATAACTAAAATGATGGACCTATAATTATACTAAGTTACGCCAAAAAAATAATGAGGAGTACAAAACATCAGGTGAAAAAATAACTGAGTCGTCTTATCATTTAGAAAATTTGTGCTGATGTAGACCCTACTATTCTGTTAACTTTTTAAGTGAATTAGAATAACATTTAAAATTGTCCTTAATTTTGAGCATTTGTGCCCCCATTATTTTTGTTTTTTTCCGTAACTCTTGTGCAAAGAAGTTGACAGCTATCACAGAAAGTGCATAAAGGATTGGAGGTGAGTACTAAGGTGTATAAAGGACTGGAGGTGATTACTAAGGTTCATAAAGAATTGGAGGTGAGTACTAAGGTGTATAAAGGACTGGAGGTGATTACTAAGGTGCATAAAGGGTTGGGGGTGAGTACTTATGTACACAGAGGGTTGGAGGTGAGTACTAAGGTGCATAAAGGACTGGAGGTGAGTACTACGGTGCATAAAGGATTGGAGGTGAGTACTATGGTGCATAAAAAATTGGAGGTGAGTACTAAGGTGCATAAAGGATTGGAGGTGAATACTATGGTGCATAAAGGATTGGAGGTGAGTACCAAGGTGCATAAAGGACTGGAGGTGATTACTAATGTGTATAAAGGGTTGGAGATGAGTACTAAGGTGCATAAAGGACTGGAGGTGATTACTAAGGTGCATAAAGAGTTGAGGGTGAGTACAAAGGTGCATAGAGATTTGGAGGTCAGTACTAAGGTGCATAGAAGGTTGGAGGTGAGTACTAAGGTTCATAAAGGGTTGGAGGTGAGTACTAAGGTTCATAAAGGGTTGGAGGTGAGTACTACAGTGCATAAAGGGTTGGAGGTGAGTACTAAGGTGCCTAAAGGATTGAAGGTGAGTAGTAAGGTGCATAAAAGGTTGGAGGTGAGTACTAAGGTGCATAAAGGGTTGGAGGTGAGTACTAAGGAGCATAAAGGATTTGAAGTGAGTACTAAGGTGCATAAAGCATTGGAGGTGAGTACTAACCTGCACCAGGATGAATGCTGTAACAGGAGAGGGAGCCACATTGCATAGACAAGTGGAAGCAAACTGCTTAGTGTATTTGACTGCAATCCTTCACCCAGTCGCCCAGCAAAGCCGTCAACTAATGATTTCTAGAAGGCCACCAGGATTATATAAAACAAAAAAAACTTCACCTCATGCTTCCACAACTGCGGCTGTTGTTTTTTGACTGCCATGAAAAACCTATCCTAACCTATGGAGGCAGAAACAATCCTTTTACTGTTTAATACTCACAAGCTTTCTGTTCTGGCAATTACCTCACCCACAGAGTGCCACAGCTGTTTATAACAGGAATTATTTCGGCCACTCATCTAATCATTTTATTTCTTATTTATTGTCTTAAATAAAGATATGTGACATTTATTTGCTTAAAATAAAATAAAATAAAATAAATAGAAAAACAGCCCACAGTGCTCCCATTTAAGGCAGCTGCAAACAAGGTACTCTACTTCTCTGCTAGCTATGGGTCCTCTCTGAAGCTCTGGAACCTTGGTGGATGTCCAAATTATCGCTATTATAAAGCATCCTGCAACTGCAATTAGAATATGCAGTACCATTGCTTCTCCATGCCTCAATGAAAAAATGAAAATAACTCCAAACACATAGCAAAAAACGTGGAGATTCACCCTGTTCTCTCCTACAATCGAACACTACTTTGTTGCTCTCCAGCAAGTTAAACTGCTCCCTGTAAAAGAAGGTGCAGAAGTTCTACTTCTTTGCCTTGTTCCTAAAACTCTTTTCATTCACTCCCCAACTCTATCGGCCATCGAGAATGCACTTTACCTACTTCATTAATAAGCCAACACTGCCCCCATGCTCAGTACTTGTACTACCTCACTCTCCTCTTGACCGCACTATCACCTTTGCACCAACAGTATTGGATTCGCTCCTTGCCAAAATCCACAATACAGTTGTTTATTGCAAGTTCAGCTATGTTGACAGGGAAAGGTTCTGAGCTTTTGAAATTCAGCTCACATATGGGAACACTGTGGCTGAATGCCCAGTAGGTGACAGCATTGCAACAGTAATCTAAATGAAGAAAATCATCCTAGTTATAAATTCAGAAACGACTTACAGTTTTATCATTACGGTGCACTCGCAATGTACTATGACAGGTGAGAATCGATGATATGCAAGCATATGCTAGCTTTACAAGATACACACAACCTCTCAATTCAGACATTGGAGGGATGCCTATACATTTTTTTCTTAATCTCCTGTTCCATCTCTCTCCTAGAACTGGAAAGTTTGTGAAATTCTAAGTTACTAGTGCAAACATTTAAAAAGTGTCCCTAATCTGGATCTCTTCCCTAATTATTTTTAATTTATCCATAACTCTGGAAATAAATCATCTTATAGACATCACCTTCCAGACCTTTATCCCCTTTTCATAAAGATCCTACCTACTCACATACCTATGGTTTCTCCTACTCACATGCCTATGGTTTCTCCTACTCACATCAATCTGTAACTATCTCTGCATCTATCTTTCCCATCAATACCCAACTCTCTAAAATAGAAATCCCTCCCTCCCACTCCCTAATAACTAAGAAGAAAACAAAGTATAATAAATACTACTCACTAAAAGCTAAATTGCACTACTACCCTACTATCCTGCTCAAATCAGGAGACATACACCCAAATCCAGGACCAATCTCTAAAACTACTCCCTACTAAACACCTCTCCAAACTTAGGCTACTCACCTATACAAACAAACAATCTCTCTTTAATCTATCAATATCAGACGCATCCTAAACAAAGTTAGCCAATTTCATGCAAGGACATCTAATCATACCCCAGATGTAATTTCCCTAACTGAAACTTGGCTTAAGCCCCAACACCTAGATACAGATATTCTTCCCGTGGCTATAATATAATCCGTCTAGATCATCACAAAAAGAAGGGAGGTGGTGTTGCCATCTAGATTGACACAAAAAGAAGGGAGGTGGTGTTGCCATTGTCTACTGCAATAACCTCACCATCTCCCATCCTATGCAATCTATCCCATCCTTTACTCCTGCAGAAGTACTGGCAGTGAACCTCAAGCTCAATGACTACACTACCATTACTGTCGTAGCCATCTATATTCCACCAGGTGATAACATCCCCCTGCTGGAAAACATTCTCTCATATTTCTCTCAAAACATCTCTAATGAAACTATTCTCCTTGGGGATGCAAATATGAATTGGCAAACCCTAAGTAATCCAAACTCTCCACATCATATAAACCTATACGGATTCACACAACTAATCTCTCAACCAACCCATACAAATAACTCTGGTTCTCCTTGCACCTTGATAGATTGGATACTTGTTTCAAACCCCTCCAAATATCATAATCCTGAAACATTCCCTGACTCCTTGAGTGATCACTCACCCATATCAATACTCAGATATACTCACCATCTCAGTAAACCACACAGATTTATCACCTGCAGTAAACTTTCCAACTTCAACCCAGAAACTTTTAAAACCCTCATCTCCAGAGTGAATTGGAGCTTCCTAACCTCGCTCCCATTCGAAGAAGCTGTCCAAGCCTTCAACTCAACTTTCCTCAACATCTTAAACTCATTAGCCCCTCTCAGAAAAGTAAGGATAAAAGCCATTATATCCTCCTGGTTATCTAAAACTACCCACATCCATATGAAAACTAGAGATAGAGCCTGGAAAACATGGCTACAAAGAAAGCACCCAGCAGATTTGCAAAAGTATAGAGAACTACAAATTCAGACTAAACTCATCAGTAAAGACCAAAAAGATTTCTACTACAACTCCCCAACAACTCTAAAATCGGAGCCAAAAACATTCTGAAATGCTATAAACCAAATACTACACCAGGCAATCCCACTTCTCCTAACCCATGCCTAGATAAATCACTAGAAAACACAGCCAACATCTTCAACACATACTTTACAGAATCAATATCCAAGCTATTTAACCCCAACCCTAACCTCTCCAACACCAATGCCTCCAAATGCTCTGAACCTTCATCAACTACCAGTTCTGCAAACACTTTCTCTCTCTCTTAAACCTGTTCCTACAACCTACATCACAACTCTACTCTCTAAGCTAAAACCATGCTATTTTCTGATAACATCCCATAATACTTTCTCCAGATAGCAGCTCACTCTCTTGCTCTGCCTGTAGCTATCATAATCAAGCGCTCTATCTCTGAATCTAAAGTCCCATCTATCTGGAAACAATTCTACACACGACCTATTTATAAAGGAGGTAACTTCACGGAAATCCCCAATTTTAGACATATTGCTATCATCTCCCCTCTGTCTAAAGTCTTGGAGAAATGTATAGAGAAACAAGTGATGCAATATCTCATGCAGGAAAAACTACTTACACCTACACAGCATGGTTTCTGACCCATACATAGTACCACCACAGCTCTACTAACCTTCCTCAACACTATTTCTTTAGCTAGAGATAATCATAAACCTATCTCCTACCTATTCCTGGACCTTTCAAAGGCTTTTGACACAGTTTCTCACTCCCTGCTACTGAACAACCTGTCTGACCTCAACTTCTCCTCAGATACAGTTGCATGGTTCTCTAGCTATCTCACCGACAGACTGCAGTCAGTGAGATGGCATTCTGCACTAGCTACTCCCCTTCCAGTCAAAATGGGTGTCCGCCAAGGGTTTATTAAGTTTTATTTATTTAAGTTTGATGACTGGGGAAGTCCACTGGGCCATAAAGAGACCATTTTCAGTGGAGGCCCAGGGAGAAAAGCTCCAAATATTGTAAGTTACATATTACAAAAGAATAACAAAGATTTGCAGACAACAATTAAAACATTTACAGAAATATAATGCATTATGTAATAAGCTTTTAGTGAGTTAACATTTACACAGGTCACTAGCCCTTTTTGGAGGTTGGGTAAACTGAACATTTGCAGAAAAAGACATTTTTGTCAAATAAGCTCTTTGTAAGTAAATATTAAATAAGTAGCTACTAGCCATTTGCAGGTTAGGTGGACCATTTTGCATGGAGAGAGTACCACAAAATTGGATTATGGAAAGTATAGTGCATTAGACAGCACAGAGAAACTCAGTCCCTGGTAGGGCGAGACTGTTTTAGGTTGAGATGAAGCAACAGAATAGGTAAATGGTAATGATTTCAGTGGAGGGTAGAAAGAGATGGGGTGGAGAGGGGTTTATGTTGGAGTGTGACATGGGCATTCCCATTTGGCTAATAGATGAGAGAATAGCTGAGATTTGAAATTGGTATGGTTTGGAAGGTTGCAAAGGTGGGGGGGGGGTCCACTTCTTGGCTAAGGAGTAGGACAGTAGTAAGTAGCCAGGAGGTCGTGCTGGTTTGTGGACCTGAAGGAGATTTTGGTTTGTGGATATAAGTTGGCGGTTGGGTATATAGGGTTTTAAGGATGTAGTGAGATATGGGCAGTTTGTGGGTTTAAAGATGAGCTTGTGAGCAATGGTGAGTTGTAGGTAACTGAGGTAGTTGGGGAGTTCAAGCCAACTGAGGGTGAGGAGGGAGTGGCAGTGGGATGAGTTTTTTGAATTGGTTGCAAATTTGCAGATCTTGTGGTAGCAGGATTCAAGTTTGGATTGTAAGCCAAGGTGGACATTTGTGAACAGAGAGGCACCATACATCAGGGGGGAGCAGAAAGGTGGATGCCAGGGTTTGACGGGTAGAGGGGCTGAGGAAGTGGCTGTGTCTGTAGAGGAGACCTATCTTTTGGTGGTGCTGTGTGCAGATAGTTTGAAGATCCATACTTGGACCACTACTTTTAATATCTTCACTAAACTACTCTATTCCTCCTGCCCACAGTCTTCCATAGTCCAATACGCTGATGACTCTACAGTCATCACCATTGCAAACTCTCCCACTGAACTCTTATCTGCTACCCAGTCTTCCTTTAACTCAGTTTAGACATGGCTCTCCAATAATCAACTTATCCTCAACCCTAAAAAACAAAACTACTACTCTTTCTCCCCAAATCAGTCAACCACATCAACTCCTCCTTCTCCATGATGTCCCTTAACAATACACATTTTGAAGTCGAATCCAGCACAAAACTCCTTGGGGTTACCATTGATGGTCAGCTAAAATTCGACCTTCACATAAATAATTGTATCTGGAAAACCCATCAGAAACTAGGACTTCTGCATAAAAACAAAACGTTCCTCACCTCTGAAGCTAGGATTTCTCTCACACATGCTTATCTTTTACCCTGCTTAACCTTCTTTTTCTTTCAGCTGTTCCCGTTAGGGGTCTCCACAGTGGATTATCTGTTTCCATTTCTTCCTTTCCTCTGCATCTTGCTCTGTCACACCATCTACCTGCCTGTCCTCCCTCACCACATCCATAAACCTTATCTTAGGCCTTCCTCTTTTCCTGTTACCTGGTAGCTTCATCCTTAGCATCTTTTTCCCAATATACTCAGCATCCCTCCTCAGCACATGTCCAAACCAACGTAATCTTGCCTCTCTGACTTTGTCTCCAAACCATCCAACCTGGGCTGACCCTCTAATATACTTATTCCTAATCCTGTCTACCCTCGTCGCACCCAGTGCAAATCCTAACATCTTTAACTCTGCCACATCCAGCTCAAACTCCTGCCATTTTGTCAATGGCACTGTCTCCAACCCATATAACATAGCTGGTCTCACTACCCTCTTGTAGACCTTCCCTTTCACTCTTACAGGTACTCATCTGTCACAAATCACTCCTGACACTCTTCTCCATACACTCCACCCTGCCTGTACTCTCTTCTTCACCTCTCTTCCACACTCACCATTACTCTGAACTGTTGATCCCAAGAATTTAAACTCATCCACCTTCAGCAACTCTACTCCCTGCATCCTCACCATTCCTCTATCCTCCCTCTCATTCACACACATATATGCTGACGTAGTCCTGCTGACCTTCATTCCTCTCCTGTCTAGAGCATATCTCCACCTCTCCACGGTTTCCTAAACCTGTTCCCTACTCTCACTAAATATCACAATGTCATCTGCAAACATCATAGTCCACAAGGACGCCTGTCTGATCTCGTCTGTTAACCTATCCATCACCACTGCAAATAAGAAAGGGGTCAGAGCTGATCCTTGATGTAATCCCACCTCCACCTTAAATGCATCTGTCACTCCCACTGCAGATCTCATTACTGTCACACTACCCTTGTACATATCTTGTACCACTCTTACATACTTTTCTGCCACTCCCGACTTCCTCATACAGTACCACAACTCCTCTCTAGGCACCCTGTCGCATGCTTTCTCTAAGTCCACAAAGACACAATGCAACTCCTTCTGACCTTCTCTGTACTTCTCCATCAACTGTAAACATTGCATCTGTAGTGCTCTTTCTTGGCATGAAACCATACTGCTGATCACTAATCATCACCTCCCTTCTTAACCTAGCTTCTGCTACTCTTTCCCATAATTTTATGCTGTGAATGATCAGTTTTATCCCTCTGTAGTTACTACAGCTCTGCACATCACTCTTATTCTTAAATATTGGTATCAAAACACTTTTTCTCCAATCCTCAGGCATCCTCTTACTTTCCAAGATTTCATTAAACAATCTGGTTAGAAACTCCACTGCCATTTCATCTAAACACCTCCATGCTTCCACAGGTATGTCATCTGGACCAAGAGACTTTCGATTCTTCATCCTCTTCATAGCTATCCTTACTTCCTCCTTGCTAATCCATTGCACTTCATGATTTACTATCCCCACATCATCCAACCTTCTCTCCCTCTCATTCTCTTCATTCATCAGCCCCTCAAAGTACTCTTTCCATCTGCTCAACACACACTCCTCATTTGTGAGTATGTTTCCCTCATTATCCTTTATCACCTTTACCTGCTGCACATCTTTCCTAGCTCGGTCCCTCTGTCTAGCCAATTGATACAGGTCCTTTACTCCCTCCTTAGTGTCCAGCCTTTCATACAACTCTTCATATGCCTTATCCTTAGCCTTCACCACCTCTCTTTTTGTCATGCACCTCATCTCCTTATACTCCTGTCTACTTTCTTCATCTCTCTGACAATCCCACTTCTTCTTCGCCAACCTCTTTCTCTGTATACTCTCCTGTACTTCCTCATTCCACCACCAGGTCTCCTTGTCCTCCTTCCTGTGTCCGGATGTCACACGAAGCACCTTTCTAGCAGTCTCCCTTACTAGCTCTACTGTAGTTACCCAGCTGTTCGGTAACTCTTCACTGCCACCCAGTGCCTGTCTTAACTCTTCTCTGAACTCCACCTCACAATCACCCTTTTTCACTTTCCACCATTTGAGCCTTGGTGCTGCCCTCACATACCTCCTCCTCTTCTTGATCACCAACGTCATTCTACAGACCACCATCCTATGCTGCCTAACTACACTTTCCCCTGTCACCACTTTAGTCTCTAATCTCCTTCAAGCTGGCCCTTCTGCATAGAATATAACCTACTCCTCCCAAATTCTCACAAATCTTAACTCCTTCCTACTTATTAGGCTTGTGTCAACCTACCATAAGATAGCTAGATTTGCAGCTCAACAAACCTATAAATCCCACCACTGTCTCTCCCTAAAATACTTAAATTGGCTTGAAATACCTCACCTGCTTCTCCTCTCTCAGCTCCAAATCATACACTCCATACTATACTGACCAGCATTCTGTCCTGCACTATGCTCCCTCATCTCCCACTATTCCCCTACTAGACATCTCCAGAGCTCAACCCAAGTTCGATTATGTATCAATAAACCCAAGTCAAACTCTGGTTGCAACATATATATAGCTATTGCCCTTCCATAGCATGGAACAAACTCCCTCTTGAAATCAGAACTCTTACACAT
Source organism: Protopterus annectens (assembly GCF_019279795.1). Taxonomy (NCBI): domain Eukaryota; kingdom Metazoa; phylum Chordata; order Ceratodontiformes; family Protopteridae; genus Protopterus; species Protopterus annectens. Next base: position 1,034,356,784 of record NC_056733.1, read on the forward strand.
CCTAAACAATTTAAATTGGCCTCAAAAGAGTACTTTAAATTGCAATGGACCTGCCACTGTTCTCACCCTCCCTGAATATATCCATCTAATATTCCTTCTTTCTCCTCTCTCATTACTGATTCACTCTTAGAATCCTCTTCTATCCTTTACAACCTATTCCATCCTTTTCCTTTATTCACTGCTACACTTTTCTTTCCATTCCTCCTCTGTATTCACCTTTCTAGACAGTGTACAGTTCATATTTTCACATAACATCTAGCCTAAATAACCAAATACCTATGCTTTTCATGTAACTTACTATGCATTTCTAACTTAATTTGTAATATGATGTTATTTCTTTTGACTTTTAAACATTATTGTATTATTGCATGTTTTCTTAAAATTTTAAAATTGTTGTAAACCTTGGAGCTTTTCTCCCCAGGCCTCTGCTGAAAAAGGGCTTCTGCCCAGTCGGACGCTCCCGGTCAACAAATGTAAAATAAATAAATAAAGTTAAAAGCTTTGCACACAAGTTCATATGTTCATAGGTAGGTACTAGGCTATTGGCTCTAGGGCCTATACAAGCCCAGCCAAAAAGGTACCCTGGCTTTTGCCACCCAAGAAAATGATTTTCCTGTGCCACTGTCGAGCAGAGCCACAGAAGTGATCCCCGGGGTAAATTTCCTATTTCCCATCCAATCATCAAGATTTTTCTTGAGTGCTAATGAGGAGCTTTGTTTGATACATATAGGTAGTTTATTCCAGAGTATGGGAAGTCTCTGGGACAGGAATCTATCCCTCTGGCATGTTCTGTTTATTGTGGTGACAAGGTTTAGGTCCCTAGAGCGTGTAGCTCAGAGGGATTGGGATTTCTTTAAGTGGAGCATGTCCAACAGCCCGGGTTTGACATAGCTTTGTATGTTAGGCAGAGATCACCTCTAAGTAGGCGATATGTGATGGAGTAAAGCTTGAGTTTTTTGAGACGGTCTGCATAGGGCATCTGTTTGAGGCCGGTAATCCTGTATTTCTGTGGTCTTTCCAGTTGTTGTAGATGTCTTGTGAGGTACATACCAAAAGGGGCGTTGTAGTCTATAATGGGTCTAATGAGTGATGAGTAGAGGGGAACAATGACCTCTTTTTTTCTGGATGAGAAACCTTTTGTGATGAGGTGTGCCACGTAGAAGGATTTCCTGACTACTGTGGTGATGTGATTATCAAAGGATAGACTACTGTCCACTTGTGTCCCAAGGTCTCTTATCATACTTTCAGTGTTAAGTATACTACCGCCTATGTGGTAGTTCATGGGTACAGAGCTTTTACCAAAGGGGATGACAATGCACTTTTTGGCATTGAGCTTGAGGCCATGGCTTTGACACCAGGCATCTGTCTCAGTGAGGCCCTTTTGTAGGATGTTGGTAAAAGTGGTACATTTAGACCAAGATCTTCCATCTCCTGGTGTTACAAAGTTAGGAGTACATAAAGAAAAGAGAAGAAAGAGTAAGAAACAAGGCAGCATTTTCTTGCCAGACTGACTTTTACTGCTTTGCAACCTATACTTTTGCACTTAACAGAACAGCCATAATTTAGAGACATTAACAGACTAATATTCTGAGTTCTGTACACAAAATAAGGCACACTCAAAACATTAATAAGCTGGTTTCATAAAATACTGAAGAATATTCAGTTTATAAAAATAATAGGACACTGTATATTTTTAAAGATTATTTGCTGACATGACTATCAAAATCTCTAAACTGCTCAAAACTATCCAAAGTATCAGTCAGCTACTTGTAGCTCAGACCAGAGCATTACCTAGGTAAAGGTAAGACAGTACTTGCTCCAGAGGTACAATTTACCTTTCCATTCCAAAGCTCCCTTTTCAAAACTCATCAACTGTATACACTCCTTAACAAAAACAGGTTTAATTTGCAGTTTTCAGCCTTGGATATTAGTGTCGTATTTGGCAGGATGGCTGCCTTGCGCAAAAACAGACACTCTTACAATTTGCTCAGTTTCCCTTTAATGTGACTGGTCATTTCTGCCATGATATCTTCACTTGCTCCTAAATTCTTTGAAGCAGCATTATTTTCCTTAGTTCACTGTCCAACTACCAGCTTTTCTTTTTATCCACAATACATACTTTGCACCAGTAGTAAGGCGCACTCTGTTAATGGCACTAAATTCAGGAAGAGGTTTTGCTGCAAAATAAGGATTTTAGCTTACTCTAGACTTTTCAAGCAGCTATGAAAATATCCCTGGCTAACAAATATTAGATGCAAATGTATTTCTTCCATTTCTCCCATTACTTACCTGGGTAAGACTAGTTCACATGTATGTACAGGGACCCATTTACGATCTGTATTTGCTAATGGTGATAATTATCATCACTTCTAATACTGTAGTCCAGTCTGAATATAATTCTGAAATTGCCTATTGATGAGTAACATAGGAAATGTATTTATTACCTTGGTTGTGGCTTCAAAGGATCCTGTACAAATGAATCCATCCCTCTTTGCACCAAAAGAAATAAATGATTATTTAGTCTGTTGTTGGAATCTAATATCAGTACCTTTAAATGGATTTTCAGGACAGATAATAGAATCACACAAGTACATTTCCTAAACCTGAACTTTTATTTTTGTATGAAGAACAGACAAAATGGTGGAGATCTGCCTCAAATTATTTGCTGAGTTTGTACTCCCTGCTGAAATGTTGGTACTCCAAATGCCGAGTGCCGACACACTGAAAAAAAAAAATCAAAACTGCAGATGAAGAGTGAATCTTGGACATCACTCTCTTTTCCTTTAAACTTCTTTTTAGCCAAAGGGGCCAAGCTGCTCCCACAATACTCCCAGACTTATATATACTAACTCTGAGATTGTCGCATCTCAGAGGAAAAGGAATATTCTTAGAAATGACCATCCCGGACTTATTATATGTAATTCTGTTTTTTCAGCCATTTAGTCTCCATATTTTGGGACTTGTTCTAGTAGGTCGTGACATTTCAAATAGCTACCCTGAGTTTGTGATTCTTATATTGTTTTTACATCACGCTAAAGACACACACGTATTTATATATATATATATATATATATATATATATATATATATATATATATATATATATATATATATATATATATACACACATGTATGGATACATGTCTTATAGTACAACCGACCTATATCCAGCTACACCTTCTAAGTATGACACCCCAGACTACATTTTAGGAAATTTAATTTTTGTTACAATCAAGGAGTACTGAGAAGTTCTGTTACACATTTCTGATGTTAGGCAAAGAAAAGACACAGACAAATAAATAAACAAACTAACCACCAGTTATTTAGCACAGAATGCTTAAAATAATAACAAAAGTGTTTCATAATAATACCACCAAAAGATATACGAGCTAGGTGTAAAAGCTAGGCAGCTAGCCTAGTACTTACTATGACCCTATGAACCAATAATAATAATAATAATAAAATCAGAGATTCTGTCTTTTAGGGATTATTGTAGTACATTACCTGAAGACTGGCAGTGCTGTTTCTAGCTGATGGTAACTCTTCTTTAAGTTTCTGGACCATATTAATGCCAGGCGGAGGTTGCGCTGCTTTGAGTACTGTCGAACTGTTAGCATCCAGCGATGCAGAAGCTGCTCTAGGTTTCTCTGCACCAGTATTCATGACAAGATCTTGACAGCATCAAAAGAGAACAAAAAACAATGCGCGTTGATTTAGGTATGCGTGTAGTTTATTTGTACACATGTGGAAGTGCATCAAGCACTTATTGATATTACCTGCAAGAAACAGTCTTTGACAACATAATGCAGAGTGTAGACACAGAACTTCAAATGTAGGTCTATGCTTTTCTGATTGAATTTAATTTTATATTTGCTCTGTTTTATAAGTGCTTCATGTTATCGCTTATAACAGACTTTGCTGTTTGCTAAAATTTGTTCTCTGGATTTTCTGTAATTACAGTATGTGAGAGACGCACATACACAATTTCATTTGAGGCAAAAAATCTTGCATACAGAAAAAGTTGTCGAGCACGCACACACACACACACGTGCACACGCATGCACTCGCACACACACAGACACGGACGCACACACACACACACACACACACACACACACACACACACACACACACACACACACCCACACACACTACATCCACCACCATGGAGTCTACCGGACACATAGACCAACTTATATTGCGGCACTAAAAAGCAATCTGCACAAATCTTAAAGACCTCCTAAGCCTATAAACAGCAATGCCTGTCCTGAGCAATCTCTAAAACACTCACCAAAAGCAACACCAAATACCACACACATGCCTACACCCAGTACAGCGCAACAGCAAAGCCCATAAGGCAATCAAACAGATTACCCAGGACACTTGTCATAGCAGACTCCATTGTATGATGCACAGAAGCTCCTCTCACCAGGCTGAACAAGGAGAAGAGAATGATTAGTTGCTTATCTGGAACCAGGATTTGCCAAGTTATGCACACACTCAGGTCTCTACACCACAAGTGCCAGCATGATTCTATCATAGTCCATGTGGGGGTTAATGACCTGAGACATACTTCCCTGGACTATATGAAGAGACACATTGTTGATCTTTCTGAATATGAGTCTCAGGCAGGTACGTGCCTTGCACTGAACAGTATTCTACCATCACCAATGATGATGCTACAGTGCTAACAAAAGATGACTGACCAATAATTGACTTAGATTCTGGTGTCTAAGAGACTCCGTATTTGTCTGCGTGAGCCTTTTTTAGGCCATGCCAAACTGACAAACCTACCAACATAGCAAATGAAATCCTAAGAAACCTAAAGGTGTCACTGCTTAATGTTAGAAGCCTATACAAGAAACTCCACAGCCTACAAGCTCTCCTCAGTCTGGAAAATGTAGACATCTGTGCTATTACCAAGATATGACTTAAATATGCAGAAAGGACTCTGGTAATGCATGACTTCAGTGCTTCCACACATTCAGACCATCAGCAAGTATAACTCCAGGGTGGTTAAACAGGATGATGCCCTGGAATGTAGTCACATGCAAATCACCATGGACAAAGTCACATACTATGTCCTAACAGGCTACAGGTCACCCTCTATGTCCCTAGAATCCCATAGCTCATACCGGAGACACTCACCATGAAACTAAATACCCTATTCAGGGGACACTTTAACTACCCCTTGATAGACTGGGAAACATACACTGCCTCATACCCACAAGCACAATGATTCCCAGAATTTATTAATACAAATACTCTTGACCAGTTAGTGTGCACACCCACCAGAGCTTCAAATATACTGGACCTGGTACACACCAATACAGGACAGAGCTGCACCTCCCACCAAGTGACACATCCTCACTGATGAGGTTGGACCCCAAAGCTGTCTCCTTCAAAATAAAAATCAACTCATTAACCCCAGAAAGTTCTAAAACAGGAACTGTGCCAAAGCAGACTACATCCTATTAAGCAATAGTTTGTCAAAATTCAGTGTCCCTCCAAACCCTGACTTCACAGCAACCTATGTGGAATTGTTCACAGAGACACTGTACAGCTATGCAAATGGATGTATAGAGGCTGCTGTATCTACTATAAGTAATCCCTAACAAACTCTAAAAACAAACCGCACTGGTGGAATCCTAATCTTAATACGGTATACAACAAAAGGCTAAAATCAGGAACAGTAGCTCCCATAATGAGAGAAGCTCCCTAATTAAACTAAACAGCAAACTAACAGGACTAATTAAGTCCATCGAGGCCAATAAATAGGTTAAGATAGTCCCAAAGGCTAAAGACAACCACAAGGCCTTCTACAGCTATGTCCAAAACTACAAAGGCAGCACACATCAGTGTGTCAAACTGGTGGTAAATGGTGCCGCCTTCACTTGAGCACAGTGACATAGTGCATTTGCTGGCTGGCAAATTCAGCTCAAACTTCACCCCCCACTCCCCTCCTGCCTCCCTCCATGAAATACATAATCCTCCCAACTATTAACAGGGAGCAGGTCCTGGTGGCGTTCGCTAAGGCCAAAAAAACACAACCTCAATAGGCCCCGACAATATCCCAGGATGCCTCCTAAACAGCTTGAAACATGATTTATCAGGACCACTTAAGTCACTTTTCAGCTATAACCTCAAAATAGATTTTGTACCATGAGAATGAAGGACTGCAATGGTTTTCCCACTTTACAAGGATGGACCATCAACCATTCCCGGAAACTACAGACCTATTAATTCTAATTAATCTAATATCCAAAACCATGGAATGAATTATCATGGAAATGATCAACAAAGACATAGGCAACCTTGAGACATTGGACCCAGCCCAGTTTGGCTTTGTCATGGGAAGGTCATGCCTACAAAACCAAGTGGGGTTCTTTGAAAATGTCACCAAGGCAACGGGTGAGGGGAAAACGGTGCATAACATATACCTGAACCTGGCAGAGGCATTTGATACAATACCCACTCGAGTATAGTTGACAAGTTCTCTGAACAGGGCATGGACCACTACATAACTCACTGGATTGCCAGAAGACTCAGACAGGACCCAAGAAGTCAGGACTGGTGATACCACCTCCACTAAGAGATCAGTCACCAGAGGAGTACCTTAGAGCTCTGTGCTGGGACCACTCCTTTTTGATATCTTCTTGGCGGTAAAGGCTAATTTCAAGGGCCTTTGGGTGACAAAGATCACAGTGACTACAAACAGAGAGCTATCAGATTCTCCCATGACACAAACCTCTTACAAGAGGGTCTAACACAGACAAATGACTGGTGCCAAAGTCACGTATTAAAACTCATCACCAAGAAATGTATTAGAGTGCCTTTTGGGGAAACTACCACCCAGGCTAATTGCTCCATTGATAAGACTCTCCTAAGAGATGACCCAGTAGTCAGGGATCTAGGAACATATGTACACAATAATCTGGCTTGGTGGCCAAGGTAGTAAGAAAATCATTCGATGTTGCCCAACTCCCTATCCATGTGAAGCAGAGTCCAACCCTAACCCTATTTAAGCATAACCTTGACCAATGGATAGGAAATCAGAAATTCATCATGGGTATATGGGTATAGCCCCTATGTCTTTGACAGACGGAGGCATACAGTAATGCTCAAACTAACATAACCTCTAGAAACTTCCTAATATACCCTTCTTAATAAATGCCCATGAGGCATAAGAACATAGTTGAGTTGGGTTGCACAACTAGGCTTATAAAGGCCCTGGTGGTCGTTAGCCTAGTATATACCCACGAACCTATAAACCTATACATCCACCCCCTGCTAGGACTATTTAAAAAGAAAAAATAATTATTTTCTCCAGTTAACATCTTTCCTTTACTGATACCTGCATTCCTTCAATTGAAACGTGTGAGTAAGCTAACTGGTGTTTAAATTGCTTAATTGCCTTCTCATTTATAATTCATATTGCTAACCATATTTGGAAAAGTACAGTTGTGTACACTTACCATAAATGTAGATGTTCGAGTGTCTTCACTGTTGCAGTCATCACTGTAGGGTTCTTCCTGCCGGCAGGCAGCCCTCGGTCGGCCAGAATCCCAAAGTCTGGGTCCGGCGTCGGCTGTGGACTCATCCTCCCTGACGTCAGTGCGCCAGGGGTACAAAGCTCCCAGCCGACGCCATGTTCTCCAGTTTTTCTTGTCCCAGATGTCAGGTGCCCAAAAGTAAAGGCTAAAAGTAAAACAAAAATGTAACATACAACAAACCCCATACCCTGTAGCAAATACACCTCAGAAGAAGGGTGAAGCAGGGAACCACACCAATAAAAAATATAAGAGGGGACAGGAGGGTGGGTAACCCAGACTGCAACAGTGAAGACACTCTAACATTTACATTTATGGTAAGTGTACACAACTGTATTATGTTCATCATGTTTCACTGTTGCAGTCATCAATCCCAAAGCTGAGATAAAGGGTGGAGGTTATTGAGTAGAAGGGGCGGCTAGAAGGACTTGCAAGACTGCAGAAGCAAAGCCTGCCCTAGACTTAGAATAAAGAGGGAGATTATAGTGCTTAGAGAAAGTATGCACTGAAGTCCAAGTTGCAGCTTCCAGAATATCTTTGGTAGGAACTCCCCTGAGAAAGGCAGCTGAAGTAGCAGCAGCTCTGTTAGTGTGAGTCCTAATGTTTCCTGGGATTTGCTTTCCATGATGAGAGTAACAAAATCTGATTCCATGAGCAATCCATTTAGAAATGGTCTGTTTTGAAATAGCTTTGCCTTGAGAATTTGCTGCATAAGAAACAAACAGTTCTGTTTTTCTGATATCCTTGGTTCTGTCCAGGTAAAAGCGAAGCTGCCTGTGCACGTCCAAAGAATGCAAGATCCTCTCCCCCTTATTTTGTGGATTAGGGAAAAAAGTTGACAGGTGAATAGTTTGGTCTAAAGTCACTTTAGAAACCACTTTAGGCATGAAAGTAGGGTTAGTCCTCAAAGAAACCCTGTCTTGATGAAAAATAATGTAAGGTTCCACAGCCATGAGCGCTTGTAACTCCGAGACTCTCCTGGCTGAAGTTAAAGCCAGTAGGATAACAGTCTTCCATGATAAATACTTTATATCAGATGTGGCCGCAGGCTCAAAAGGAGGGAGAGTTAGTTTTTCCAGGAGTATATTGAGGTCCCAGGCAGGGATGGGTGGTGTCCTAGGGGGCTTTAATTCTTTGCTCCTCTTAGATATTGTTTCAGAAGTGGATGTGAAAAAATTGGAGGATCTGTATTATAATGTGCAGAAATAGCTGAGGCATGTATTTTTATGGAGGAAAAAGATAAACCCTTATGCAACATATCTGTTAGGTAATGTAAAATCAATGGAATATTTGGAATGTGAGGATCTGATTCCTGAGCTTGCATCCAGGTGCAAAATCTCTTCCATTTACCTTCATAAGATTTCCTAGTGCTAGGCCTTCTGGCTTCTAAGATAACATCCATGACCTGTTTGGAAAGGGTAGGATTAATCATAGACCCTGAATACGCCAGGCTGCCAGGCAGAGAGTTTTGATATGAGAGTGCAGGACCTGGCCCTTATGTTGAGACAAAAGATTTGGAATCTGAGGTAGAATCCAAGGATGTTCCTGGGATAGATTTATCAGTGTTGAGTACCAAAATTGTCGAGGCCAATTCGAGGCTAGTAAGATCAGCTTTGGTTTCTCCAGTTTTATTTTTAATAACACCCTTGGTAGAAGAGGTAGTGGTGGAAAGGCATATCCCGAGAGGTTCCTCCAACTGAATGAGAGAGCATCCACTTTCCATGCTAGCTTGTGATATGTCCTTGTGCAAAAAGTCTGTAACTGGTAGTTGTGGGGAGATGCAAATAGATCTATGTCCGGGCAGCCCCAGGCTTCTGTAATCATCTTGAATATTTGGGTGTCTAGCATCCACTCATGTGGGTCTGACAGGTTCCTTCTCAGGCTGTCTGCCAGAGTGTTTTGCATCCCTGGCAGGAATTGAGCTTGTAGGTCCATTTTGCAAGCTAGTGCTGTGTTCCATAGAGTCATGGCTAGTCTGCAAAGGAGGTAGGAGTGTGAACCCCCTTGCTTGTTTATGTACCACATAACTGTGGTGTTGTCTGTCTGTATCAGTAGCCGCCCTGGCTGTAAAAGATCCCTGAAAGCCAAGAGGGCATTCTGCACAGCTAACATCTCTTTTAAACTGATATGTAGATGCTTCTGATCCTCTGTCCAAAAACCTTGCAGGCCTTTCCCCTGCAAGTGAGCTCCCCATGCATAATCCGAGGCATCCGTGGTTATCACTTGGTAGGCTGGCGGTAGACTGAAGGCTTTCCCTTTGTTTTGAAGACATGCCATGGTCCACCAATGGAATTCCTTTTGCAGGCAAGGCAAGACAGCAATCTCTGTTTCTAGACTGTGACAATGCTGGGACCATACGCGTTTTAGGTACCATTGTATCTTCCTCATATGCAGTCTTGCATATGGTATGAGTAGGATGCAGGAAGCCATGTAACCCAAAGCCTGCAGGAATTTCCTTGCAGTTAGCTGAGACATTAACGCCAGGCTTTTGAAAGTTGAAGTCAGCTGTAGTTGTTTTTCTGATGTCAGGAATGCCATCTGGGTTGTTGTGTTTAAAAGAGCACCCAGGAAAGTTATCTGTTGAGTGGGTGTCAAATTTGACTTTTTTACGTTCACAGTGAATCCCAGGTACTTGAGTAGATTCTGAACAAATTCCAGGTGCTGGAGTAAGATGTCCTTGCTGTCTGCTTGAATAAGGCAGTTGTCCAGATAAGGGTAAATTTGAATTCCCTTGAGTCTGCAGTAAGCTACTACTGGTGCCAGGCACTTGGTAAAGACCCTGGGCACAGTAGACAAGCCAAAGGGCAGCACAGAGAATTGGTAATGTTTCGAGCCTGCCTTGAATCTGAGGTATCTTCTGCACTCCTGTCTGATAGGAACGTGTAGGTAAGCCTCCTTTAAATCCAATGTCACCATCCATGCATTTTTGCTCAACATTGGCAGGAGCTGCTGCAGAGTAAGCATCTTGAACTTTGGTATCTCCAGGAAAGTATTTAAGACTGACAGATCCAGGATGGGTTTCCAAGTATTTTGCTTTCTGGGAACTAGAAAGAGTCTTGAATAAAAGCCTTGTCCCATCTCTGAATTTGGAACCAGTTCTATGGCCCTCATAGCCATGAGGGACCTCACCTGTTTTAATGCCTCTGCCCATTGAGTTCTTGGTATGTCTGGCCATCCATTTGGGTTTGGTAAGGTGTGAAAGTGGAATTTGTAACCTCTTAAAACTACATCCAGAACCCACTTGTCTTGGGTTATTTAAGTCCAGTTTAGGTGAAAATGAGAAAGTTTTCCTCCCAAAGGAGCTTCCAGGAGAGAGGTTCCTGGAACCATGCAGGGGGAGTCATTGAGTCTGTTTCCTATAAGGTTGAGACCTATCTTCACCCCTGGGGGTGGAAGCACTCCACTGTCTAGGTCTATAAGAGGTCTGTGCTTGGGCCCTCCCTATGGGGCACCTATATCTACCCCTCTGAGGCCTGTCCGAGCTGGGAAAGGACCAATTTTTAGCTGGCCAATTTCTGCTAAATCTAGGAGGCTGAACTTGTAAGAAATCCTTAACCATTTGCATGGATTTTGCCTTATCCTCCATTTTCTTTATAACCTCTTCAGCCTTAGACCCAAACAAAACATTATGTTGAACAGGGGCATCCAGTAACTTTGCTTTCACTTGTTCAGGCAAATTTTGTTCCTTTAACCAAGCATGCCTTCTAATGTCCGTGCCAGTGGCAGCCGCCCTGCAAGAGGCCTCCAAAGCATCAAAACCACAGTGTAAGGTGTGTTTCCCCACCTGCTCAGTAGCATGCATCAAATCATGTAATTCCTTATTATCAGCACATGCAGAAATGGTACCCAGTTTTTGTTTCATAACAGACAAAAGGTATTGCTGATATTTCAACATATGAAATTGACAATTTAAAGCCCTAATAGATAAAGTAGCAGAAGTGTACACTTTTTTGCCCCATCTCTCCAAAGCTCTAGAATCCTTATCTGATGGAATAGGGTTCTTAGCAGTGGCGGCCTTAACACCCTTAGGACCCTGAGAAATGGTTTCTGGATCAGCAGTAGGATTTTTGTAAAGAAACTGGTGGGAGTCAGGGACTCTGTAATATCCATCAGGCTTAGCAGGGGCCGGAGGAAAGGAGTCAGGAGTTAAATTAGACTCAGAAAAAAACATCATCCACAATATCCAAAATAGGAGGAATAGCCAGGGGTCTGTGTTGGGGAAGAAGAAAATCCCTAAGCCTTCTCTTAGATTCAGAGTACTCCTGTCCTTCCCAGTGAAAATGTTCCCTCATGTCATGTAAAGTTTCCCCAAAAGAGTAATCCTCAGGAGGAGAAGCTGAAGGAATGGATTCCTCAGCATCAGAATCCTCATAAGGAGGGAAAGTATAATCCTGTTCAGAGGAAGACACTGAAGAGATAGATGCCTGATCAGAGGATTCATAATCCAGTTCTTGTCTTGGCCTTTTGTCTGGAGGGGGATGTGAATCCCTAATCATAGTTAGCAAGTCCTCCGCCATTTTAAGCATTTGTTTTTGAGATTTAGGTCCCGGATCAGAGGAGGCCTGGGCTTGAGTCTTTGTTTTAGAAGGAGTCTTTGCCTTTATCTGAAGCTGCGTAGGCCTGAAAACCCCTTCGGAAGCCGGTGCCTGCACAGCGGCTCCGGACCCATCTGAGGGAGCATTATCTGAAGGTCCTACACCTGGAGTATTCAAAGGCCTAGTTGGCTCCTCGTGGGAGTCTGTTTCGGCAAGCGGTTCTGTAATGGCCGACGACAGGGGCTGCGAAAGCGCCTCACTGATGACGGCTGAACCGGCAGCTGGCTCTGATTGCAAACTGTCGTCTGATTTGGACCTCGGAGGCCTATCCTTATCCTTGCGCCTTTTATGAACTCTGGTAGTCGGAAGCGTGTCCGACGACATGTTATAATTAAATCGCCTCCCAAAGTAATGAAAGGCAAAATCGTATCTCCATTTAATAGTACGTTGATTAAATCTAGCACAAAACTGACAACTAGCTACGTCGTGGTCAGGGCCTGGACAAGAAATACAGTAAGAGTGAAAATCCTTATGAGGTATTTGCTTCCCACATGAAATACAATTATTAACTTTTTCTGACATCGGTCTGGAGCAAGAAAAAAGTTTCCAACGGGGTACTTAGCTTTGAAAAGAAGAATATCTTCGGTATGAAGCACCAAAAATAACAGGAGTCAGCCGACCGGCACTTGCGAACTGCTTCCACTGCACGGCAAGAAAGACTGGAGAACATGGTGTCGGCTGGGAGCTTTGTACCCCTGGTGCACTGACGTCAGGGAGGGTGAGTCCACAGCTGACACCGGACCCAGACTTTGGGATTCTGGCCGACCGAGGGCTGCCTGCCGGCAGGAAGAACCCTTCCTTGATGACTGCAACAGTGAAACACGATGAACATCTAGTCTGCTTTGTAAATTTAAAACATATTTAAATCTGCTTGTAAAACACAGCTATTGTATAACAGCTGCTTAATTATGTTCTTATTGCTTAGAAATGGCAGCTATTTACCAAGCAAGCAGTAACACCTAATGCAGTTGGCAGATTTACTAGGTGACACCGGAACACTCAATGTAAGGCCTAACACATAAGACAAAGGGCTTCATTAACTTCAGAAAGTCTGGTACTGCAGTATACCCCTTACCTGGAAGGCATTATTACTCTTAGAAAATGGGCTACTTGTAATATCACTCTGTACATTTTTTATATATATATGGTTTACTGTTGAAATGCAACTTGTCGAAAGACAGTTGCACGAAAGGACGTTTTCAAGATCACAGCTGAATGCACATTGACATTTGCTCATTGCAGATTTGGCATTGTGGGTGTGGAGTGCACTATAGTGGGGATTGGGAAATGGATCCCTTTCCCACTGTAGTGCATCCTTGGAGATAGAATATTAAAGTAGTGGGGTGTGTGTGTGTGGGGGGGGGGTGCAGGGGGGCTTGCCCCCCTGCATTACATTGTGAGTTTGGCATTGTAGTTCGAAACTCAGTTAATCTGCTGTTCACTTTGCTGAGTTTCGAACTTCGGTGCCGTTCGGAATGACGGTATTGTCATTTCGGTTCGCACAAAGGACCGCTCGACAGGTTGATTTTCAACCTTTCAAAGGTAAACCACATAAATACATGGGTCTGCTTCTAAATCTTGAAAGCTCATAATCTTGAAATTCAAAATACTGAATCCAAAATCTTAAAAATTCAAAATAGTGAAAACTCAAAATACTGAATTTCACAATACTGAAAAAAACTGAGTACACTACACTTACAATATTCCTGCTCAACTACATAACAAAACATATTACTCTTCTCCATCTATAAGCAGGGGGCCAAGCCCCCCAGCACCCCCTACACCCCCCGCTACTTAAATATATCCACTCCAAGATCACACTCCACAGAAGAAAATGGCAAACATACCATTACGTGCTTCCTGACTGCCTGTTGTAATCTTAGTCATGTTCCCTTTTAATTTGCTATAGTACAACATAACTCATCTTAGTGTAGTGAAGTGCGATCTCAGTGTTGATATATTTAAGTAGTGGGGGTGCAGGGGGGCTTGCCCCCCCCCGCTAATAGCTGGAGTAAACTAATATGCTTTGTGTTTTATTTGTTTCTCCATGTACTTCTGCTGGAGTATAGTAAGTGTTAGTATACTGTATTTTTTTTCGATATTATGAAATTCAGTATTTTGAACTTTCAAGATTTTGGACTCAGGATTTTGAATTTCAAGATTATGAGCTTTCAAGATTTAGAAGCTGACCCATATATAAATATATATATATATATATATATATATATATATATATATATATATATATATATATATATATATATATATATATATATATATATATATGTGTGTGTGTGTGTGTTCGGGTGGAAATGCAGTTTAGGTTGTACTAAGTCTGGTGGCTGTAATGTATTATTGCATTGGCAGGCTGGACACTAGCCATTGTATATATACCTAGCTTAGCTGGCTCACATAGACAGGATACTATCATTTGGCAGAGTTTACACTCTGGCTGCATTATCCAACAGTCCCGCCATAATTAGTACAAATAATGATGCACATAAGCAAGGGTGATATATGCACTGACAACATACAGGGTATATGAATTCATAGCAAATTGGATGAACAAGTTACACGATCTTCTGCTGCTTGGTGCTACGTATTGGGTATTAGATGGGGAATAGGTTCTCATGGGTTCAAAGGTAAGTACTAGGCTAACTGTCCTTTAGGGTCATTTTGAGCCAAGCCAATTTTCCTTTTGGTGCTTGAATTAACCTCTCTGTTTGGCCTCATCCCATGGTCAATAATTATATATTTACCCTAGTGAGAATAAGTGGGATCATACCACAGGTAACTTGAGGAAACACATGCATAGGATAAAGCATTTAGGAGCTGCCTCTGTTCATTAGAAGTACAGGGGGCAGTCCTGGGATAAATTTTCTACTACTCACTCACAGATCCAATTTGTGCTTGAATATAGACAGAGATGAGCTTAGTTTTACATGGGTAGGGAGTCTGTTCCAGAACAGTGGTATCCTCTGTGAGATATACATGTCCATCCAAACCACTCTGTAATGCTGCAGAACAGGTATACAGCCCTGGGCTGGGTGTTTCTGATGCCATTTGACTTGCTGATGTGCAGTAGGTTCGTTAATATTGGGTCAGAAGATGTCTTGTAAGCCAAACACAGGTTACCTCTTAGCAGTCTCTAGGATACTGAGTACATTGACAAGCTTTTGAGTCATTCCGCATAGGATATGTTGTTTAGGCCTTCTATACTTTTAGTAAGGTATCTGTGGATGTTCCAGCTGTTGCATGTGTCTGGACAGATGCATGCTAAGGGGACATTATACCCAATGACTGGCCTAATGAGGGCTGAGTAAAGGGGACAAAGACATCTCTAAATCTAGATGCAATCCCTTTGTTTATAAGCTTTGTAATATAAGAGGACTTTCTTATGACAGTGGGCACATGTAGGTAGCTGCCCACACAAGTTCTCAACTTCTGAACAACTCGGTCATTTCTTATGGGCATTGTCAACAACTTCCCAAAGGATATGATAATGAATTTTTTAGCATTTATTTTCAGTTCATGATTGTGGCACCTGTTATTTATTTGAGACAAATCTTCCTGCATGATGGCTAAGTCATTTGGGGATTCAATGCTCTTAATTGGCAGCCATCTGCAAAACTAGTCAGACGGAGCCTTTTGGTATTGGCTTTTACTTCAGAGAAGTAGATGCTAAACAGGAGAGGTCTCAGCACCAAACACTGGGGTGCTCCACTGGTGGCTGGTCTCTCTGTGGAGGCAACTTCCCCTGTTTTGATCTTGTGCTTCCTATGTGTTAGCCAGTTGGCAATACAGCAGGTTACACAGGGGGATTATTCTCATTTTTTTTTTGATTTTCTACTATGCCTGAGTGGGGGGTATTGTCAGAAGTTTTGGCCAGATTGAGGTATGTGGTGTGTTCCATTTTACCGTCATCCATTGTTCAGGTGACGTTTTCAGAAAAGTCCACTAGACTGAGTTAGCATGACCTGCCCTTAAGAAATCCAAACTGAGATGGGTCTAGAAATTGGAGGTTCCTATGTATGTATTGATTAGTCACATAAGTCTTCCCACGGCTTGGCATATAAGGCTAATCAGACTTATGAGTCTGTAATTGCCTGGGTCTGTGGAAGGTTCTGTCTTATGCAGAAGAATGACTGTAGCTGTTCTCCATCCACTTGGCACAAAATCTGTGGAGGCTGAGGTTGAACAGTGTTGTTGGGGCTTGGCTAGATTGTACTTCATCCTACTGAGATGCATCCAGGGATATTGTCAGGACTTTTTAGCTTTTGATAGCTCTTTTAGGAATTGGTCTTGTATGAAAGCTTGTGACAAGTCAGTTTTAGATATATCTTGTGGGATAGATAGAGGGGGTGACAGGGGTAAAGTTTGAGTTGAATTTATTGGCCAGTAGGTTCACTGTACCTTCAGCCTCAGTGTTGGTAACATCTTTCACAATCAGCTCAGTGCATTGTTTCATTGTACTTCTGACATTACAAACATAACTTTAAAAAAGGCCTTGGGATTGTCTTTGTCTTGGGAGGCTATTTTAGCCTCAAATTTGGCTTTGGCGGATTTTATTAAGCTCATAATTTTTTTTTATTTCACTGATGAGTGTTCTATCATTCTGGGAATTAGTCTTATTGCTTTTAGTCAAAATTTTATTCCTTTTATTATAAGACTTGTTGATACTATGGTTCCACTATGGGGTTTTGTTTCTGAGATTTGCCTTGTGTTTGTTCCTACACAGTACAGCTGCACCTATGCAGCTACTTACATACTGGTTTAGTGTGATGATGTACATTTCCACACGTTCAGCTAAATTAACTGTGTTTAGTGGGGATTTGAAGTTTGTCAATGTATGAGTAGGTAGTTTGTCTTAGAGAAATTTCTAAAGGTATATTAGCAGGAAGGGGTCTTTGGTTTCAATTTTATTTTAAAAGAGATGGCTTTATGAACAGATCTAAGAAGTGACAGAGATACACAAAGGATGGTGCTAGATGGCCCCATATTAGCAGGACAAGATCCAAGATGTTCTTCTCCCAGTGGGTACTCTGACTAATTACTTTAGGATGTTTTTAGAAGTTCTTGTAATAGAAACAAACACAAACTCAGACTAATTGAAATAGACAACTTGAAGTCCGGATTGCAATTACAGTGTTTAAGAGTAAACACGCCCTCTTTTCTACAATTACATTTAACACACCAACTGCTGAAAAATGTAACCAGAATCATCTATGATAAACCACAATTACAAATGCTGTTAGAAGAAATTAAGGTAGATTATCTTATTTTCAATAAATGGAAAATGGGATGATAATGTATGTTGCTTTTCTGCATACACCACTCCTGTTTCTCTGCAAATCCAATATCTCCACCAGTACTAGAACTAGTGATCTAAATCTTCACCAGCAGATAAATAAAACATGGTTGATGGATTGGTTTTTAACCCAGAGCCTCCCAATCCTCTGGAATAAACTTCCCCTGCATGTCAAATAGTGCAACTCACTATCTTTTAAATGGAAACTAGATGACTGGATGGGTATCCACAAATTTACTCCAGGATTGACTGATTTGGCCCTTCTAGAGAAAGGAGGTGCTGCCAGAGGGAAGGTACTGGCAAGGTGTAAATGGTCATGAGACTCAGTGGCCTTGAAACAGCTGAGAATATATTAATCTAGACATAAAAAGTAGCAGCAGATTGTGTATTTACAGTTTTCCTTTACTGCTTATGCATTAAGTGTCAATAAGTGCCTTTAAGAGGCCTCTGTTTTTCTGAGCAAGAAATTCTTTTGACAAAAGAAAAATTATTGTGCCTTTTCTCATTCTTGCATAGGGGAATGATTGGATAAATGCCCTTAGCTTGAGCTAGAAACACATTTTAAGAGAAAGCAAGTAAATGAAAAAGAATATTGAATATTATAATTTTTTTCTAGTAAATGTATGTTTAGCAATTTTGTATCTGGTTCTCATGCCTCTAGGAGAAAATATGATAAAGAGAAATGGCTAGGAGATAACATTCTTTGAAAGCATTCAATTGTTTTCCCAGCTGAGAGAGCTATAAAGATAAGATAATACCAGACAGCACTTAGTAAAAGCACAGGCTGCACCATGCGTCTTAGCATGGACAACCTTTCTTTTAGGTTAACTCAAGTTTCTGAATGTGGATGTAAGTTTGCAACATTTGTTCCTATTAGGAGGGTAAAACTTCAATACTTGAAGATGCACATAGTTTTGTGTGCTATTATTAAGTTAATAAGTTTTAGGAGGTACTGGGGTGTGTTTGCTTTTTGTTTGAGGGCTTTTAATAAAACAAAATGTTTTGTAATATGTGACATAGGCTTAAATGGTTATGACAAGAAACAACTGCATAAAAGATCAACATACCAAGCGATGTGCGCATGTAACACAAAACGTGAAACTAGACATTTAACAAAAAGCTGTTATACATAAAAGGTGGGAATAATAACTTTTTAAGACAATGATGACTTCTGTAATGTCTTTAAATGTCAATTGACTTACAAATAAATACAAAAAAGAAGGTGTACTGAACTATCTTAAAAATAGAGTGCAAATAGCTATGCTACAAGAGACACACTTGGAAAGAACTGAACATGTGAATTTGATAAAGAAAGGTTTTCAGGACCGTTATGCAGCAGAGTACCTGGGGCAAAGGATAAAATGAGTACTTATATTAATTGCAAGAGGAGCTCCAAAAGTGATAGAAAAGGATAAATAGATAATAAAGGTAGATTTGTAATACTAAGGGGCAACTGGCAAAGAAGGAGAATTACACTGGCATATAATTATATTCCACCTAAAACTGCTATAATGAAACTTAAGAAAATTCTGGGAGAAATAATCAGCTTTCAGCAAGGAATATTATTTGTAGGTGGGGACTGAAATTTCACTTGCAACAGTGAAGATGTGTCTGGGAGGCCCAGAAGGGAAAATAGGGGGGGGGGGGTAGACTGTTGAAGAAATTTATAACAAATATTTGGCATGGAAGATGTGAATTCAATACTAGGGGGTTGGAGTGAATTTACATATTTCCCAAGATACAAAAACTGGGCTAGACCAGACTGAATTTACATTTCACAGGAACACATGCATTTAACTGAAGGTCTTGATATGCACCCAATAACTAGTTCAGATCATGCACCAATAATAACTAAAATAAAAACTTGGGGTAATGAAATAAAAATGAGACACTGGAGCTTTCCCACCTATCTGTTGAAAAGAGAGGAATTTAAGGAATGGGTAATGGAAATTATTCAGGAGCTATAAGGAAAGACAGACATTTCTTGTGAAAATATAGCTAGGCAGTGGGATAAAATTAAAGTGGAGTTTAAAAATAGGGTCGAAATAAAAGAAAGGAAGATATGGTTAAGAAATAACAAGAATTATTTAGAGAGACAAATGTTAAAGTATTGTAGAATGGGTAATGTCACATTACAAGAAGAGCAGTAACTACAGAAAATAAAGGATTACCTCAACAATATGCATGAGTTTAGGAAGATTTCTGTTAAGCAACTGTTTTTTTTATAATAACTCTAGAGCACATAACATTTTAGCACAACGACTCAGGCAACAGAAAGGAGGAATGGCTGTCGCCAAACTTAGGGAGCCTATAACAGGGAAGATAACAACAGATCCTGTAGAAGTATTAGAAATATTTTGGAAATTCTCTGAAATTCTGTATAAAGCAGAGAAATATTGTAATCAAGAAAAGGTACAAATGGAAAACTTTACGGAAGAATTAAATATGCCAAGGTTAGAGGCAGATGAGGATCAATTACTAACAGGATAGCAGGAGATGAGATCAAAATTGTGATGTATAATAAAACCGCAGGAAAGTCCGCAGGATAAGATGGTATTCCTATGGAAGTTTAGAAGCTAGGAGGGAAAGAACTGATAAATATCTAGAAGGTTTTGTTTATCAGCATTTTAAAGAGGAGGAAAAATACCAATTTCCTGGATGAAAGTGGCGGTAGCTGTAATACCTAAAGAGGGTAAAGATCCATCAGATCCAGCTTCATACCGGCCCATTTCAATACTAAACCATGATTATAAAGTGTTTACATCTATAATGGCTAAACAGGGGCAAAAATGATGCCAAAGTTGATAGATATGGATCAATTTGGTTTTGTGGATGGGAGGCAAACATATGACATTAACAGAACACTGATGATCCAGAAGGAAGCAGAACATTGATGTTCCAGAAGGAAGCAGAATGTAAGAAAATACCACTGCTGTTGGCAGGTTTTGTTGCAGAGAAAGCATTTGACAGAGTAAGCTGGGACTTTATGAGCAGGGCAATGGGAACATTTGCATTCCCTGATAAAATTATAAGGTTGATTAGGAGGATATATGAGGGATCAGAGGTGAAAATTAAAGTGGACAGCTTCTTCTCTGATAACCAGAGGAACCAGGCAGGGTGTTCTCTTTCTTCTTTGTTATTTGCATTAAATTTAAAACCACTGGTGAAGAAAATAAGGGACTCGGAAATTCAAGGATATAATTGGTATGTTAAGAAAAACTGTCTCTGTTTGCAGTTGATATTATTTTATACCTGATAAAACCAGAAAAGGACATTACAGTGTTGTGGAACATTTTGAAACAGTTTCAAATCTTTTTGGGATACAAAATAATGAAGCTAAAACAAAGGCAATAGTGGTAAATTATGTACCCACACACATTGGTTCAGCAATATCCATATTTATGGGGCATGACAAAATGAAGTATTTAGGTGTACGGATTAAAAATGATTCTGGTGTGGCAGCTAAGGATATGTGGGAAGAGACTAAACAAAAGATAATACAAATACTGAGAAATTGGAAGCTCTGCTACACTGTATGTATACTGACAGTAAGATACAAGCAGTTAAAATGTTTTTAGTCCCTTTAATCTTATGCACAGGTCATGCACATTTTTATCAGCCAGAGGAGAAGCTGTGGATAGCAATTAATAAAGAGTTTATCTGGGAGGGGGAGATGGCAAGAGTAAAGTGGGATACGCGGATTCTTCCAATAGAACAAGGCAGACTGGGATTACCCAATTTCAATGGGGTATTTCAGAGTTACACAGTTAAGGTTCCTATACAAGCAGAAACCTATAATTCAAAGTGGAAAGTGATGATGATGATGAAACAGGGGGAAGCTCAAGAAACACGGAGAGACTGGGACTTTGGATGCAGACCTTTAAGGAGAATAATAATCATACAGAATATTATATTCATAAAATGCAGAAACTATTTTAAGAACTAAGCCAACACAGGAATAGAGAAAGGAGATTCTGCTGATATGGATGACTGCAACTAGGGATACAGACAATAGGCAAGAGTGGAATAAAATTTACTGGAGAAAACTGGCAAAGGAACCAAAGTACTGGGAGCAAATAATTAGAGTGGGAAAGGTAATAGAATGGGAAGATGTCAAGAATGTATTTGGCCTGCAGGTTAGAGATTGCCTTCTCTATCAAGGATAGGCAAAGAGAAATGGGGGGTTCCTACATGAAAGACCAGCACTGGTAGAGTTTTTAGTAGAATCTAGAAGAGAAGCTGCTGTTAAAAAGGAATAATTAGTAGAGCATACAAATTATTGCATGACAGCTGTAAGAATCAGTCAGAGGAGGTTAGAAAGGATTGAGAAGAGAGATTAAATAAGCTATTCACAAAGAAACAATGGGGGTATGTTTGTCTCCCAAATAAGCAACAAAATCTAGAATATTTAGGATTTTTGCCTGGAAATGTTTACATCGATATTTTTATATCTCAAGTAGACTCTAGAGAATTTTTCCCCAAGGAGACAGCAAATGTTGGAGGTGTGATGGAGAAGAAAAAGGTAATTGGGAACATATTTTCTGGAAGTGTAATGAGTTGGCAGACTTTAAAGATTCCCTGAAGACTACTCTATCAGAGATACTGGGTGAGCAAATTGGTGTAACTAGGGAAATGATTTTTCTGAGCTAAGATAGAGAATCGGAATTGCCTAGACATAGTAAGGCCATGCTGAGTCTAACTATGGTGGCTGTCAAAAAAGCAATTACTAGAAAATGGAAATCAAAGTCTAAACCAACTGTACTAAAAGTAGTGAATACAGTAACAAAGATAAAATAACTAGAATTGGGATCTTTAGAAAAGGGTAGGAGCACATTACATAGGAAAAATGGGAATTGTAGGAACAATACATGCAGAGGAGAAACGAGGTTTAAAAGAAGGCAGGATATGAATGAACTACATAATGCTTGACTGACAATGATTGGGTAGATTATAAGTGATGTATAGTGTTTGCAACTGAAATTATGTTACCTAAACACACACTGTTCAAACTCAGACTCTCCACAGGCTATGCGCCCATAGAGTGGTGCACAGCAACGGTTATTCCGCTCCACAAAGGTGGAGCCAAAACAGACCCCAGGAACTATCGCCCTATAAGCCTGACTAGTTTGGTCTGCAAGGCTATGGAGCACATCATCATGGATCTCGTTAAGAGAGACATTGGGAACCTCCAAACACTGGACCCTACCCAGTTCGGCTTTGTTAAGGGCAGATCATGCCTCCTAAACTTGGTGGACTTTTTTGAGACAATTACCAAGACTATAGATGAGTAACTGTGTTAGTGGTGCTGCGGTAGTGCTGTCACCTGACAGTAAGACGTTGTCCCATTTGATTCTCAGCTAGAGAGTCTTCTGTCTGGAGACATGCGTGAATGGGCATACCTTCGTTGAAGGTTGTGCATCAGGGCTGGCAACTCGGCACATAAAAATCTACTGCCAATCATTAGCGGACCGGAGTTCCGCTGTGGCGACCCCTAACTGGGAAAAGCCAAAAGACAACAACAATCAAGGCTATAGATGAGGGAAAGGTGGTCCAAACAGCCTACCTAGACCTTGCAAAGGCCTTCAACACCGTTCCCCATTCAGGTATTATAGACAAGCTCATCAGCCTGAACATAAACCCCTATGTCATGAGATGGGTTGCCAACTGGCTCATGGACAGAACCCACATGGTAAGAGTTGTGGGAGCTAGGTCTGACTCTAAACCAGTTACAAGTGGCATTCCCCAGGGCTCAGTCCTAGGACCCCTCCTGTTTGGAATATACTTCTCAGAGATACAGGCTAGCACAGGATGACTATGGCTGACCAGGTGCGCAGATGACTGCAAACTAGGGCCTATAACTAACTCTCTGGCTGACACTGACATCCTCCAAAAGGGTCTCACTGAGACAGATACCTGGTGTCAAAACCATGGCCTCAAGCTAAATACCAAAAAGTGCACAGTCATCCCCTTTGGAAAAAACATAGTACCCACAATCTACCACACAGGTGGTAGCCCCCTAAATACAGAAGATGTAATAAGGGATCTGGGGACCTAAGTAGATAGTAATCTCTCCTTTGACAATCACATTGCCAAAGTGGCTAGAAAATCCTTCTATGTGGCCCACCTAATCACAAAAGGGTTGCAGCCAGATCAAAAGAGGTCATTGTGCCCCTCTACGCATCACTCATCAGACCCATCATAGAGTAACATGCCTCATTTGGGATGTACCTTACAAGACACCTGCAACATCTGGAAAGACTACAGAAGTACCTCACCAAGAGGATCACTGGCCTCAAACAGATGCCCTATGCATCTCGAATGAAGAAAGTCCAGCTGTACTCGGTTGCATACCACCTACTCAGAGGTGATCTCTGCCTGACATACAAGGCCATGTCCAACCCAGAATTGATGGACGTGCTCCACCTAAAGAAAACCATATCCCCTCGAGTCACATGCTCTAGGGATCTAAACCTCACCACAACAATAAATAGGATGTGCAGGAGGGATAGATTCCTGTCCTAGAGACTTCCCATGCTCTGGAACAAGATTCCAATCTACATTAGGCAGAGCTCCTCGCTAACCCTCTTCAAGAGAAACCTTGACGAGTGGATGGGAAACAGAAAGTATACCCTGGGGATCACTTCAATGGCTCTGCTGGACAGAGGCACAGGGAACTAATCTAAGGGGGCAGCATAAGCCAACACATTCCGGTTAGGCTTATAAATGCCTTTGGGCAAATAGCCTAGTACCTACCTATGTACCTATGAACCTATGTCAATACGTTCTGTAATGTAAAATGCTTGCAACTAAGACAATGTCAATATGGTTTGTTTTCATTTTTAGGAATGTATGATTGCTTAAAGAAAGACCAGATTTAAACCTATCTTAATTACTAGCTCATGATATGTTTAATGACATCTTATTCCGCAGCATACAAAAAAAGAAGTTATGTATTCACCATGATGTTCCATCGGTATTGTCAGTCTTCATTTATCCTTGACGTGCGTGTTCGGTTCCGAAATCGGAACTGTCTCGGCCATACTACAGCCCGTGAGGACCAAAAACTCTCAAGCTTTATCCCTACCCAGAATGCTCCTCTCCATTTTACCTCAGACTGAGTTTGCTGATTGACAGACATAATAATTTATCCTGTGATTACTTTTGTGGACACCATACCTGGTATACGATGGTTAAAAAGAAGTATGAAAAAGGTTGCATCTCATTCCACCAAGAATTTTTAAATCTAATTCATTATTGTTCATTGCTCTCTCTCAAACTTTTTGCTCTTTGCATTTTTTTTCTTAGCTTATATTTACTAAAGGACTCTGAATAATTTGACCTCACCCTTATGTAAAAAATGTACCATTACTCACTTTAATATTTCTTTATACTGTATTTCTTTGTTTGTTTTGTCATTGTTTCTGCTTGGAGCTTTTCTCCCCAGGCCTCTACTGAAAATGGACATGTATCTAGTTAGACTAGCCTGGTCAACAAATGTAAAATAAAATAAATAAATAAATAAAATATAAAAAGGATGGGGGATGGAGGGAGGGGAGTCAAGGATAAATGAAGATCGACAACACAGATGGAAAGTTATAGTGAGTACATAGTTTCATAGTTTCATAGTTTAGTACTAGGCTATCTGCCCTGGGGCATTTGTAAGCCTAGCCATTGTGATGTGGCTTTTGCCACCCCATGAAATGGTACAAAAAATGCACAGTATAGATTTAGAATACTGTGCCTCTGTCTAGTAGTGACACAGTGAAGGTCCCCTTATATAATAGAATTAGTTTACTATGCCCCTGTCTAGTAGTGACACAGATGTGACCCCTGGGGTAAACTTACGATCTCCCATCCACTCATCAAGATTTCTCTTGAAGAGAGTCAGTGAGGGGCTCTGCCTAACATGAACTGGGATCTTGTTCCAGAGCATAGGAAGCCTCCGGGTTATGAATCTATCCCTCCAGCATGTCCTATTCATAATTGTGCCGAGGTTTAAGTCTTTAGCTCTCGTGGTCCTGGTGGATTTGGATTTTTTGAGGTGGAGCATGTCCATCAGTAAACCATAATTTCTTTATCTGATGTTGTCAATCTTCATTTATTCCTTGATGTGTGGGACAGAGTCAACAGGTACTTTCTACCTTCGGTGGACTCATGGAAGGATGTTCCTGAGCATCACAGAACCAAAGAAAGCTCTTCCCCTGGAGGCCAGATCCAATTTGTAATGAGTAATAAAGGTATGTGGGGTAGTCCAGGTCGCTGCTGCACAAATGTCATCCAAGGAGGCCATTGAGTGAAACACTGTTGAAGTGATCATTGCTCTGACAGAGTGTGCCTTAACAGGTCCAGATAACTTAACATTCCTCTTGGTGTATATGAAGGAAAAGCAGTCCTTAAACCATCTAGAAATAGTAACCTTGGATACTGGTCTGCCTAGTCTAGTACTAGAAAGGGCAATAAACAGTTGGTCAGATTTTCTGATAAGTCTTGTTCTATTAAGGTAAAAATGCAATTGTCTGTGGATGTCTAATAAATGAAGACAGTATTCACCTTTGTTTGAAAATTTTGGAAAGAAGACTGGTAAATTTATAGTCTGGCTAATTGTCTCTGAAACAACCTTTGGTAGGAAAGATGGAATGGTCATTAAAGAAACCATATCTGGGTGAAAAATCAAATATGGAGGTTTACAAGATAGGTTCATAGGTTCATAGGTTCGTACTAGGCTATCTGCCCTAAGGCATTTATAAGCCTAGCCAGAGTGTATGTGGCTTACACCACCCCTTAGGATGAGAATACTACTCCCTTTTAGGGTTTAGTTTACTATGCCTCTGTCTAGTAGTGACACAGAGATGACCCCCGGGGTAAACCTACGATCTCCCATCCATTCGTCGAGATTTCTCTTGAATAGAGTCAGTGAGGAGCTCTGCCTAACATGGACTGGGATTCTGTTCCAGAGTGTAGGGAGCCTCTGGGTTATGAATCTGTCCCTCCAGCACGTCCTATTTATTTCTGTGTTGAGGTTTAAGTCACTTGTTCTCGTGGCTCTGATGGATTTGGATTTTCTGAGGTGGAGCATGTCCATTAATTCAGGATTGGACATGGCCTTGTACGTCAGGCACAGATCACCTCTGAGTAGGCGGTATGCGACTAATAGAGCTGGAGTTTTTTCAGTCGGGCGGCATATGGCATATGTTTAAGACCCTTTATCCTCTTGGTGAGGAACTTTTGGGGTCTTTCCAACTGCTGCAGGTGTCGGGTGAGAAACATCCCAAATGGGGCATTGTACTCAATCATTGGCCTGATAAGAGAAGAGTACAGGGGCATAATGACCTCTCTTGATCTAGATGTGAAACCCTTCATGATAAGGTGGGCAATATAGAAGGTCTTCCTAACCACTTTGGCAATGTGAGTGTCAAATGAGAGGTTACTGTCAACCTGGGTCCCTAGGTCCCTGATTACCTCTTCCATACTTAATGGATTACCGCCTATGTGGTAATTTGTCGGTACCTTGTTTTTCCCAAAGGGTATGACTATACATTTTTTGGCGTTCAGCTTAAGGCCATGGCTCTGGCACCAATTATCCGTTTCTATGAGGCCTCTCTGAAGGATGTTTGTGTCCGCTGGAGTATCAATTATGGCACCCAGTTTGCAGTCATCTGCGAACTTTGTCAGCCACAATCCTCCTATGTTTGCCTGTACCTCAGAAAAATAAATGCCGAACAAGAGGGGTCCCAGGACTGAGCCCTGTGGGACACCGCTTGTGACTGGCTTAGTGTCTGACATAGCTCCAGCAACTCTGACCCTGTGGGTTCTGTCCTTGAGCCAGTTTGCAACCCATCTTGTGACATATGAGTTTACATTTAAACTGGTGAGTTTGTCTATGATGCCCGAGTGGGGTATTGTGTCAAAGGCTTTTGCAAGGTCAAGGTAGGCTGTGTGAACTGCCTTACCCTCATCAATGGCCTTAGTGACTGTTTCAAAAAAGTCGACCAAGTTCAAAAGGCAGGATCTGCCCTTGACAAAGTCAAATTGGGTAGGATCCAATGTCTGTAGGTCCCCAATGTCTTTGTTTATGAGTTCCATAATGATCCTCTCCATAGCTTTGCAGACCAGGCTCGTCAAGCTTATGGGGCGGTAATTACCAGGGTCCGTAGAAGCACCGCCTTTGTGAAGTGGGACCACTGTTGCCGTACGCCACTCTTTGGGTACGTATCCTGTAGTAAGGCTAAGATTAAACAGCAGCCTTATGTGTGGGTTTAGTTCCTCTTGGAGTTCATGTAGCACACAGCCTGGGACACCATTCGGTCCCATTGATGCTGTGTTTTTAGCTTTAGAGAGGGCGGCTCTCACCTGGGCATCTGAGATGTTAGGGAGGCTACACTCTGCTGGGATAGTTTTTCTCCTTTGGGGGAGGGAGGAGAAATTTGCACTGAACCTGTCTGCCAGAATGTTGGCAATGTCAGTGGGTTTGGTGTATTTTGTGTCATTTTGGACTAACTCTGAGCATATCTGGGAGTTTCCACCCAGATTTCTAACATAGCTAAAGAAGGCTTTGTGATTGTCTTTTGTGTCTTTTGCGATTTTTCTCTCAAAGCTGGCCTTGGATGATTTTATGAGTGATCGTAGTTTTTTGCTAGTACTGATCAGAGACGCCTTCCCTTTTAGGGATTTTGCTCTGTCATGTAGTAGCTTCCTCCTCCTGTTGTAAAGTTTGTTTATGGCTGGGGTCCACCAGACCGGCCTGCCTTTGGGGAATGGGTCTTGGTTTTATTTGGGATTGCATGATCCATGCATTCTTGAAGGTGCCCATAGAAGGCATTTGCAAAGGATTCAGCAGTGTGGGTTGTGGTTTCCACTGGCCCAGGGGCCTTGAAGGATACCACTTCAGTCTTAAGAAGTGTGAAGTTTGCTTTTGAGAAGTTCTTCACTGTGGTCTTTTTGCAGGGGTGGGGCGGGATGTGGATTTCCAGTGAGATTAATTTATGGTCTGATCTTACCAAAGAGGGATATACTTCCGTGTGGAGCATTTTGTCCCCATGTTTGTGATGATCAGGTCTAGTATATTGTCTCCTCTTGTGGGAATGGTGACTAGTTGTTCCATTGCATTTGAGTTTATGAATTCTAGGAACCTTTGGGCTAGGGTGTTGGGGCTTGAGTAATGTTCCCAGTCTATGTTTGGGTAGTTGAAGTCTCCCAAAATGATGGTATTTGGAGAGACATTCATACTCTCCAGTGTCTTCAGGAAGGCTGTGTGGGGTTCCTGAGTTTGAGAGGGTGGTCTGTAGCATGCTACAAACAGTAAGGCAGTTTTGCCTATGGTTAGTTGCACCTGGATAGTCTCCGATGCTTCATGCGTTGCCACTAACCTGGAGGTGTGGGTATCTTTGATGAAAATGGATACTCCCCTCCTTTTGTGGTTCGGTCCAAGTTTTGGGGCCGGAAAGCATGATATGAGGTAAAACCTGATAGTGCTGGGGTGCTCTCAGGAGCCTTGAACCAGGTTTCAGTCACCGCACAGACATCGATGTTCTCCATACTGAGGAGGGCTTCGAGGGCATGCATCTTGAGGTTTAGACTTCTGGCATTGAGCAGCATTACCGTTAGTTTTTTCCACTTGTGTTTTCTAGGGAGGTAAGTTTGTCATTTGAGCCTTGCCTAAAAAAGGCACTACGGGGGTGCCAAGAGCCTTGGCCAATATCCGGAAGCCTAGGGTGACAGGTGCAAGCCATCCCTTAAGCAGCGTGGCTTGTCAAGCATGTCATCCCAAGCAGACAGACATTGGATCCCTTTAGAATGACACCAGTAATTAAGCCAATTGTTAAAACTGATCATTTTGTCTTTGTACTGTGGCATCATTCTTGGTGAGGGTAAGATGCTGCTCAGGGTCAGGGTCATACCGGCCTGGGCTACATAATCAGAGAGCTCCTCTATGTCTCTTTTCATGTAGTCCAGGGAGGTACGTCTCAGGTCGTTCACACCGGCATGTACAATGACTGAGTCATATTTGTACTTGCTGTGGAGTGACCTGAGTGCTTGTGTTATGTGGCGGATTCTAGCTCCCGACAGGCAGCTTACTGTGACCTTTTCCTTGTTCAGTCTGGTGAGCGGGACGTCAGTGTGTCTGACTATGGAGTCACCTATTACAAGTGTGTCTGGCATGTTGTTTGGCCTTAAGGGCTGTGACTGTTTAGCACACTGACTTTGTGAACTATGTGTTGCATGTGCTATGTCTTGAGGTGGTGGTTGCTTGGGTGTCTGCTTTGGAGGCCTCTGTTGTTTTGGTAGATTTTTAATCAGCGCCTCCGAGTATGTTTTTGTGTGTTTATGTGTTTGGTTTGCTGTTGTGATAGTTCTATGTGAGACTGGGTTTGTGGTGTGCGTGGTTACCTTCTCCTCCTGACTGGTCTTGCCAGTACTGAATTGAGAGAGCTCAGCCTCCAGTTTGGCTATATAGTTGCATCTCTCATATATTTGTATTTGTTGGGAGGAGGAGAGGGTTGTCTGTGTACATGAGGCAATTGTAACATTGCCTCAAGATTCCCAGATTCACCAGCTGAACAGGAGAGGACGCCAGCAACTGACCCTTCGACATGCTAGAAATAGTGAAAAAGATTGCTGTGTAACTGAGTCAGAAAGGACCTACAGGGAGATGTGTACTCAACAGAATTTAGGTGAATGAAGTACTTTCTTTTGTTTAAGAGTGCTTTACCTGTATAAAAATGCTTTAGGAGCAAGTGCTGAGCTTTTCAGATAGAGTATAGGCTGTTTAGATTGCAAGTAGAACAGTTCTAAGGGAAAAATTGAACAGCAGACTTGGCGGAGCCAGAAAAAGTTTAACCTTGTTTAACTAAGTTTAACCTTGTTTAACCGGCGCTGCGCCTGGATCTCCAAAATTCTTCTAGCAGAGGTAATAGCTATTAGGAAGGCTGTCTTCCAGGACAAGTACTTTAGCTCACAAGTGGCTGCAGGCTCAAAAGGGGGGTATATTAAAGTCTGAAGAACCAAATTGAGATCCCATTGGGACATATAGGTCTTTATAAGGAGGATTCAGCATCAAGGTCCCTTTCAGAAAAGCAATGCAGAGTTTGAGACATTAATGGGGCATCCTGTAAACCATTGTGAACATTTGAAATAGCCATTAGTTGAAATCTGATAGTAGAGGCAGAATCCTCTCCTTCAAAAAGCGAGGGTAAACACTCTAAAGTTTTTGTGATGGGAGCTGAGAAAGGTTCAACATCATTATCATGAGCCCAACATGAAAATCTCTTTTATTTGCTAAAATAAAAGTTTTTTAGTGCAGGGTTTAAGAGAGGCCAAAATAATCTTATGGACTGGAGAAGACATAATGTCACACTTGGTGATTAATGGAAGTGGAGAAGCCACGATGTGAGTTTTAGGTTCTGAAGGTTCGGATGAACTAATTCCTCTGGATGGGATAGGAAATCTGGAGCTGGGTCCAGAGTCCACAGTTATTGAATCAGATGAGGCCACAGGAAGGCAAACCAAATATGTCGAGGCCAGAATGGGGCCATGAGAATCACTTTGCTCTGCAACCTGATTGCTTTCTTCAAAATTGAGGGATTAACTGAATCATAGGTTCATAGGTTCATAGGTTCATTCTAGGCTATCTGCCCTAGGGTATTTATAAGCCTAGCCAGAGTATGTTTGGCTTTCGCCACACATTTTAAATTAATTTTGCTATACCATTTTTCGAGGTTAGTATACTGTGCCTCTGTCTAACAGTGACACAGAAGTGATACCCGGGGTAAACCTACGATCTCCCATCCACTCATCAAGATTCCTCTTGAAGAGAGTCAATGAGGGACTCTGCCTAACCTGGACTGGGATTTTATTCCATAGTGAAGGGAGCCTCTGGGTTATGAATCTGTCCCTCCAGCATGTCCTATTTATTTCAGTGCTGAGGTTCAAGTCTCTCAAGCGTGTAGCTCGATGGGATTTGGATTTTTTGAGGTGCAGCATGTCCCTTAATTCCGGGTTGGACATGGCCTTATACGTCAGGCACAGGTCACCTCTGAGCAGGCGGTATGCCACTGAGTAGAGCTGGAGTTTCTTTAACCGGGCAGCATATGGCATCTGTTTGAGCCCTTTGATCCTCTTGGTGAGGTACTTTTGGGGTCTTTCCAGTTGCTGCAGGTGTTTGGTAAGGTACATCCCAAAAGGGGCATTGTACTCGATTATGGGTCTGATGAGGGATGAGTAAAGAGGCACGATGACCTCGCCTAATCTAGATGTGAATCCCTTCATGATTAGGTGGGCTATATAAAATGTTTTTCTAACCACTTTGGCCACGTGGTTGTCAAATGAGAGATTGCTATCAACTTGGGTCCCCAGGTCCCTAATTACTTCTTCTGTACTTAATGGATTACCACCTATGTGGTAATTTGTGGGCACTTTGTTTTGCCAAAGGGGATGACTATACACTTTTGGCGTTTAGCTTGAGGCCATGGCTCTGGCACCAGTTGTCTGTTTCTATGAGGCCCTTTTGGAGGATGCTTGTGTCGGCTGGAGAGTCGATTATGGCACCCAGTTTGCAGTCATCTGCGAACTTGGTCAGCCACAGTCCTTCCGTGTTGGCCTGTACCTCCGAGAAATATATACCAAACAAGAGAGGTCCCAGGACTGAGCCTTGTGGGACGCCACTTGTAACTGGTTTGGAGTCTGACATGGCTCCAGCAATTCTAACCATGTGGGTTCTGCCCTTGAGCCAGTTTGCAACCCATCTAGTGACATAGGATTTTATATTTAAGCTGGTGAGCTTATCTATAATGCCCGAGTGGGGTATTGTATCGAAGGCTTTTGCGAGGTCCAGATAGGCTGTGTGGACCACCTTCCCTTCGTCAATGGCCTTGGTGACTGTTTCAAAGAAGTCAACCAGGTTTAAGAGGCAGGATCTGCCCTTAACAAAGCCAAACTGGGTAGGATCCAGTGTCTATAGGTCCCCAATATCTTTATTTATGAGGTCCATGATGATCCTTTCCATAGCTTTGCAGACCAAGCTAGTCAGGCTTATGGGGCGATAGTTTCCAGGGTCCGTTGAGGCACCACCTTTGTGGAGAGGGACCACTGTTGCTGTACGCCACTCTTTGGGTACATATCCTGTAGTAAGGCTGAGATTGAACAGTAGTTTTATGTTTGGGTTTAGCTCTTCTTGGAGTTCATGTAGGATGCAGCCTGGGACACCGTCTGGTCCCATTGATGCTGTGTTTTTTGCTTTGGAGAGGGCGGCTCCCACCTGAGCATATGAGATGTCAGGGGGGGGCAGCACTCTGCTGGGATAGATATTTGCCCTTTTGGTGGGGAAGGGGGGGAGAAGTTTGCGCTGAACCTGTCAGCTAGGATGTTGGCAATGTCTGTGGGTTCGGTGTATTTTTTGTCATTTTGGACTAATTCTGAGCATATCTGGGAATTCCCACCCAGGTTCCTAACATAACTAAAGAAAGCCTTGTGATTATCCTTATTGTCCTGTGCAATTTTTCTTTCAAAGCTGGCCTTTGACGATTTTATGAGTGCCCTTAGTTTTTTGCTAATACTGATCAGAGATGCCTTCCCTTTTTGGGATTTTGCTCTATCATGTAGTAGCTTCCTCCTTCTATTGTATAGTTTGTTTATGGCTGGGGTCCACCAGACAGGTCGTCTGCCTTTGGAGGATTGGGTCTTGGTTTTATTTGGGATTGCATGATCCATGCATTCCTGAAGGTGTTCATAGAATGCATTTATAAAGGATTCTGCGGTCTGGGCCGTATTTTCCACAGGCCCGGGGGCTTTGAAGGATTCCACCTTGGTTTTGAGGAGTGTGAAATTTGCTTTAGAGAAGTTTTTCACTGTGGTTTTCTGGGCAGGGGGTGGGGTCGGGATGTGAATATCCAGTGAGATCAGTTTATGGTCTGATCTTACCAGTGAGGGATACACTTCTGGTCTGGAGCATAGAGTCCTCATGTTGGTGATGATCAGGTCCAGTATGTTTTCCCCTCTTGTGGGAGTGGTAACAAGTTGTTCCATAACATTTGAGTTTATGAATTCTAGGAACCTTTGGGCAAGGGTGTTGGAGCTAGAGTAATGCTCCCAATCTATGTTTGGGTAGTTGAAGTCGCCCAATATAATGATGTTTGGAGAGACCTTCATATTTTCCAGTGTTCTCAGGAAGGCCAAGTGGGGTTCCTGGGTTTGGGAGGGTGGTCTGTAGCAGGCTATAAACTGGAAGGCAGTTTTACCCACTGTTAGTTGCACATGGATAGTCTCTGATGCTTCGTGCTTTGCCACCAACCTGGAGGTGTGGGTATCTTTGATGAATATCGATACTCCCCCTCCTTTTGTGGTTCGGTCCAAGTTTTGGGGCCGAAAAGCAATGAGGTATAACCTGGTAGTGCTGGGGTGCTCTCGGGAGTCCTGAACCAGGTTTCTATTACTGCACAGATATCGATGTTCTCCATGCTAAGGAGAGTTTTGAGTGCGTGCATCTTGAGGTTTAGACTTCTGGCGTTGAGTAGCATTACTCTTAGTTTCTTATCCCTTGTGATACCTATGGAGGTGGGTTTGTCTTTTGAGCCTTGCCTAAAAAAGGCAGTATGGGGGTAGCAAGAGCCTTTGCCAATATCCGAAAGCCCAGGGGTGACAAGTGCAAGCCGTCCCTAGCAAAGCATCATGGCTTGTCGTGCATATCATCCCAAGCTGACAGGCATTGGTTCCCCTTTGAATGACACCAATACTTAAGCCAATTGTTGAAATTGATCATCTTGTCTTCATATTGTGGCATCATTCTTGGTGAGGGTAAGATGCTACTCAAGGTCAGGGTCATACCAGCCTGGGCTACATGCTCAGAGAGCTCCTCTATGTCTCTTTTCATGTAGTCCAGGGAGGTACGTCTCAGGTCATTCACACCAGCATGGACAATGACTGAGTCATATTTGTACTTGCCTTGGAGTGACCTGAGTGCTTGTGTTATGTGGCGGATCCTAGCGCCAGACAGGCTGCTCACCGTGACCTTCTCCTTGTTCAGCCTGGTGAGCGGGACGTCAGTGTGCCTGACGATAGAGTCACCTATTACAAGTCTATCAGGTGTGTTGTTTAGCCTTAAAGGCTGTGACTGTTCGGCACACTGGCTTTGTGAGATATGTGTTGCACGTGTTTTGTTTTGGGGTAGCAGTTGCTTGGGTGTCTGCTTTGGAGGTCTCTGCTGCTTAGGCAGATCTTTATTTAGAGCCTCCGAGTATGTTTTTGTGTGATTATGTGTTTGGTTTGCTGTCGTGGTAGGTCTGTGTGAGACTGGAATTGTAGTGAGTGTGGTTTCCTTCTCCTCCTGACTGGTTATGCCAGTACTGAGTTGAGAGAGCTTAGCCTCCAGTTTGGCTATATGGTTGCATCTCTCACATGTGTTGGAATTTGTTGGGAGGAGGAGAGGGTTGTCTGTGTACATGAGGCAGTTGTAACATTGCCTCAAGATTCCCATATTCACCAGCTGGACCGGAGAGGAGATTGACAACTGACCTTTGGACATGCCAGAATAATATTGGGAATTCCTTTATAATTGAAAACAAGGGCCAATGGGGAGTGAGGGTGTAGTGCTTTTAATTTTTAGTGCTGACTTATAATTGCTTTAGTGAGCAAGTACCAGGTAACAAGTGCAATGTGTTACAGGTAACTTAAATGCAAAAATGACAAACAGTAACTTTCTTTTAAGTGAAACAAGGAAATCAGTACAGTAAGCAATGCAGATATCACTAGGGATCCACAGAAGCGCTGAAAAGCCGCGTTTTAGGTGGAATTAGCGTTCCAGGGAAATAACAAGCATACAAACAAAACTAGATTCAGCAGGCCTGGATCTCGTCTATGCTACAGCAAACAAGGTGTACCAATTACAGTAAGAAATAGTTCAAATATGCAGGCACTATAAACCTTTAACCAGAAATTCCCAGCTCAGAAGGGCAGAGTCCAGCCTCTCCTCCCACAAGAGTGCAGACAACGAACCTTCTTAATGTAAAATAACTGGCCTGAAGCCCAAGTGCTTAAACCAGAACTAATACACTTTAAGAATAACAGACACTGGGCTCTCAATCAGCAGTTTCCAACTTAGAAGGATGAAAGCTACCTGTCCTGCCACCACAGTGCATGCCGCAAACCTTCCTAATGTAGAACAACTGGTCTGAAGCCCAAGTGCTTAATCTAAAAGACTTAGAATGATAGCTACACTTTAACCAAGTTACTACCAAGCAGTAATAAATACAACTGAATACTTTAAATAATGCCTGGATTAGTGCTCAAGTTATACAAACAAAGCTAGATTCAGCAGGCCTGGATCTAGTCTATGCTACAGCAAACAAGGTGTACCAATTTCAGTAAGAAGCAAGAGGAAGGTGTATAGAAGTCCTGAAGGTGAATTGTGAAGCAGAGCATCTCCTGGGGACTCCCCTAGAGGGGAGACCAGGGCAAAGTAGCTGCTGCACTTGTTGTCTAGTGGCAATGCAAAATGGCCGCAGCAAGGCTGGCCCCAGCAGCAAAAAATCATTTGTGCCACTTTCAGATTGAGAGACCACTTATGAGACAAGAGAATGCATCAGCTCAGCTTGTCTGTCATTACACTGGAATTCCTTGGGATGTGCACTGCTATTAGAAAGTGGTTGGAAGAGATCACCCACTGCTAAACTCTGCTTCTCGACAAAGGGGGTAAAACTTGGTTCCTTCCTGTTTGTTGATGTACCAGACCACTGACATGTTGTCTGTCTGGATCGCAATTGTTCCCATCTTGAAAGGCCTGCAACGCTAACAACACTGCTCTCATTTCTAGAGCACTGATATGCAAGCTGGCCTCTGAGTGACCAAGTGCCTTGGACTGTCTTGCCCAGATAATGCCCCCCCACCCGATGTGGGAGGAGTCTGTGGTCACCATGGCCTGGGGCTGAGGTGGGATGAAAGGTCGTCCTGCAAGAATCTCTTCAGAGTGGATCCACCAGAGAAGATAATTTTTGCAACAGTTGGTTACCAAAATATGATGCAATACTGGCTGACGACGAATGGACCATTGGGATGCTAGAAACCTTTGCAGATTCCTCATGTGGAATCTTGCTAGAGGTACTAAAGTAATGGTTGCTTCCATAGAACCTAAGGCCTGCAGGACCATGCATGCGTCTACTGTCTTGTTGCAGATGATTTTCTAGACTTGAAGTCTGATCTTTTCTAGACAGGGGAAGGGAAGACAAGTTATGCAAGTGTCTGTATTCAAATTTGCCCCTATAAATTCCAAATTTTGAATTGGGACCAGTTGAGACTTCTCGTGGTTTACTGTGATCTCTAGGTAAGCACAAGTCTGAAGGATGTAGTCTCTTGATTTTTCTAAGAGATGTTTGGTTCATAGGTTCATAGGTTGGTACTAGGCTATCAGCCCTAGGGCCTATACAAGCCTAGCCATAACAATTCCCTGGCTATTTCTTCCCACATTATTTACTTTCCTGGACCCCTGTCTAGCAGGGTGACTAACGTGATCCCTGGGGTGAATTTCCTTTCTCCCATCCAATCGTCAAGGTTCCTCTTGAAGAGGTCCAAAGAGGCACTCTGCTTGACATGTATGGGCAATCTATTCCAGAGTCTGGGGAGTCTCTGGGTCAGGAACCTATCCCTCCAGCATGTTTTGTTTATTGTGATGACAAGGTTTAGATCCCTGGAGTGTGTAGCTCTGAGGGATTGGGATTTCTTTAAGTGCAGCATGTCCAACAGCTCTGGGTTTGACATGGCCT
This sequence comes from Protopterus annectens, assembly GCF_019279795.1. Lineage (NCBI taxonomy): Eukaryota > Metazoa > Chordata > Ceratodontiformes > Protopteridae > Protopterus > Protopterus annectens. The sequence goes on from NC_056733.1 coordinate 1,034,393,985, forward strand.
TGTATGTTAAGCAGAGATCGCCTCTGAGTAGACGATATCCGACAGAGTAAAGCTGGAGTTTTTTAAGGTGGTCAGCATAGGGCATCTGCTTTAGGCCTGTGATTCTTTTAGTGAGGTATTTCTGAGGCCTTTCCAGTTGTTGCAGATGTCTTGAGAGGTACATACCAAATGGGGCGTTGTATTCTATAATGGGTCTAATGAGGGATGAGTACAGTGGGACAATGACCTCCTTTTTTCTGGATGAAAAGCCCTTCATGATGAGGTGTGCCACATAGAAGGATTTCCTGACTGTTGTGGCGATGTGGTTATCGAAGGTGAGACCACTGTCCACCTGTGTCCCTAAGTCTCTTATCACACTTTCTGTGTTTAGTGTACTGCCACCTATATGGTAATTCATGGATACATGTTTTTTCCCAAAGGGGATAACAATACATTTCTTGGCATTGAGCTTGAACCCATGGCTCTGGCACCAAGCATCTGTTTCTGTAAGGCCCTTTTGTAGAGTATCCACATCATTTGGGGATTCAATAATGGCTCCCAGTTTGCAGTCGTCTGCAAACTTTGTTAGCCAGAGTCCCTTAGTGTTGACCTGTACTTCAGAGAAGTAGATGCCAAACAACAGCGGCCCCAGGACTGAATCCTGAGGTACTTTACTTGTCACTTGTCTGGAGCTGGATTTGGAGTAGGTTACTTTTACAGTGTGGGTTCTATCAGTAAGCCATTTAGCAACCCATTGGGTGACATAGGGATTAATGCCCAACTTAGTAAGTTTATCTATGATTCCAGAGTGGGGGATGGTGTCAAAGGCCTTGGCAAGGTCTAGATAGGCTGTGTGGACCACCTTACCCTTGTCCATGGCTCTGGAGACTGATTCAAAGAAGTCAATCAGGTTCAGGAGACAAGATCGGCCCTTCACAAACCCAAACTGGGTGGGGTCCAGTGTTTGAAGGTTGCCAATGTCTTTGTTTATAAGTTCCATGATAATACGCTCCATGGCATTGCAGATAAGGCTTGTCAGACTGATGGGACGGTAGTTTCTGGGATCCAAGGTGGATCCCCTTGTGGATTGGGATAACTGTAGCTCTGCGCCACTCAGTGGGCACGAAACCTGAGGTGAGGCTATGATTAAACATGACACTTAGGTGAGGTGCCAGTTCATATTGTAGTTCATGTAGTACACAGCCCGGGATGTCATCTGGTCCCATGGATGCTGTATTCTTGGCTTTAGAGAGTGCGTTTTGTACCTGTGTGGCCGTTATTACTGGAATTTGGCAATCTTCCGGTATTGAGATGGGCCATTTAGGGGGTGAGAGGGGGTGAAGTTGGCACTGAATCGATCTGCCAGGATATTGGCAATATCCTTCGGACCAGTATATTTAATGCCATTCTGTTTTAGCTCAGAGCAGATCTGAGCATTGCCATTTAGATTCTTGACATAGTTATAGAATGCTTTGTGGTTGTCTTTGGAATCTTTGGCAATTTTATTTTCGTAACTAGCTTTGGAGGATTTTATGAGGCATCTCAGTTTCTTACTGAGGCTAGTAAGGGAGTTTTTTGCATCCTGGGATTTTCCTCTTTTCTGCAAAAGTTTCTTCCTTTTGTTGTAAAGTTTGTTTATGGCAGGGGACCACCAGATTGGCTTCCTTTTTTTGGATGAGAGCATTTTGGTTCTATTTGGGATGGCACGATTCATGCATGAGTGGATGTGCTCATACAGTGCCTTAGTGTAGGATTCAGCAGTTGAACTTTCAGTTCCCGTCTGCATGGGTGTCATAAAGTTTGTCACTTCTGACTTGAGTAGCATGAAGTTGGCTTTGGAGAAGTTTTTATGGTGGTTTCCTTACTGGGGGTGGGGTGGGATGTGGATGTTAAGGGTGATTAGCTTATGGTCAGACCTGACTAACGAGGGGGTGACCATAGGTATGGAGCATTGATTTCCCATGTTGGTAATGACCAGGTCTAGGATATTGGAGCCCCTGGTGGGACTATGGATTAGTTGATCCAGGGCGTTGGAATTTATGAATTCCAAGAACCGTTGCGCAAAGGTGTTGGGACATGAGTAGTTTTCTAAGTTAATGGCAGGGTAGTTAAAATCACCCAGTATTAGGGTGTTTGGTTCTATCTTAACATTTTCCAGTATGTTTAGAAAGGTGTAGTGAGAATCTTGGGGTATGGTGGGGGATCTGTAGCAAGCTACAATTTGGATTGCAGTCTTACCTAGTGTTAGTTGCACTTGGAGAATTTCAGACACATTGTGTTGGCCAATTAGCCTGGTGGTGTGAATATCCTTGGTGAATATTGACACTCCTCCACCTTTAGTGTTTCGGTCCTGGTTTGGTGGCAGAAAAGTGTGGTAAGAGTTGTAGCCTGGTATTGCAATGGTGCTCTCTGGAGCCTTGAACCAGGTCTCAGTTACTGCACAGATATCGATGTTCTCCATTTTAGGAGTGCCTCGAGAGTGCATTTTGAGGTTTAGACTTCTAGCATTGAGTAGCATTACCTTCAGATTTTGCATGCTTGTACCTGTTACGGTGGTGGTTTTGTCCTTTGAAGTTTGCCTAAAAAAGGCACTATAGGGGTGGCAAGAGCCTTAGCCAGTAACCTGAATCCCAGGGGCGACAGGTGCAGACCATCTCTGGCAAAGCATTGTGGTCTGTCAATCATGTCATCCCAGGCAGACAGATACTGGATCCCCTTTGAATGACACCATAAGCTTAGCCAATTGTTGAAGTAAATCATTTTATCCTTATATTGTGGTATCATTCTGGGCGAAGGCAGGATGCTATTCAGGGCTAGGGTCATACCTGCCTGGGCCACATGATCCAAGAGCTCTTCCATGTCTCATTTCATGTAGTCCAGGGAGGTACGTCTCAAGTCATTCACTCCGACATGGACAATGACAGAGTCATATTTGTACTTGTTGTGGAGTGACTTGAGTGCATGCGTTATGTGGCGGATCCTGGCACCCGACAGGCAGCTGACTGTAATTTTCTCCTTATTCAACCTGGTGAGAGGGACATCATTGTGCCGGACTATAGAGTCACCTATGACTAAAGTGTTAGGTACATTGTCTTGCCTTAGGGGCTGTTGCTGGGTGGCACACTGGTGTTGTGAACTATGTGACACATTGGTTGTGATTGGTGTTTGTTTGCGTTTCAGCTTCAGAGGTCTTTGTTGCTTGGGCAGGTTACAGTTAAGGGCCTCTGCATATGTGGATCTAGTGTTGCTATTTGTGGGTGTTGGTGGTGCGGGTTTAGAAGGGCTATGTGTTGCTTGAGGTGTAGTGTGGGTGTTAACCTTCTCTTCTTGACTGTTTAGCACAATCTTGGGTGGAGAGAGCTTTGCTTCCATTTTGACTATGTAAGTGCATCTCTCACAGGTTGTAGTGTTGGGTGGTAGGAGGAGAGGGTTGTCTGTGTACATGAGGCAATTGCTGCATTGCCCCAGTATGCCCAGATTCACCAGGTGGACAGGAGAAATCACTGGAAGCTGACCCTTGGACATGCCTGGTTTGGGGCTTTTTTTTTTTTTTTCCTTTGTAAAGTATAGGAGCTGTTTCCTTAGCAAGGTACTTTGCAATTATAGGCTGTTTAGTGCCTAGTATTAATTTCTCCTTGTTAACAAGGAGAGTTCAGTGTTTGTATGAGTTTAAGGCTTCCTAGTGCTTTCCAGCAGGTATTAGAGAAAGTGCTAGTCACAGGGATGCTTAAAGGTAAGATTGAAAAGAATGCACTCTGCAGTGTGCACTAGAGAAGTTAGATGTGAAAGTAGGTAACTTGAGTTTTACCTGTTTAAAAAGTTAAGGTTTAGTGGAGAGTTACTATTTTTAAAACAGCAAGATGGATTGAAAGGGGTGGTCACTTTTGTATTTTGGTACTATGAAATACTGTAGGATGGCCAATAAATTTAAATAATTGAAGGGGAGGGATTTCAAAAATGATGATTTTGTGATTACTCACATAAGCCAGTAAAAGTAGAGAGAAATGAGATATATGGTCAGATTAACATAAGAGGCGGGCCACTAGAAAGACAGTGGCATGTCTCCTTATGGGTGTGACGGAAGCCACTGCTCTGGTAGTCCACCCATTTGCATGCACTATGAGTCTCATAGACGAGTTGGATATGGACTTGAGGGAGGCCAAATGAGAAACAACCTTAACTTGGACTCTTTCAGATGCAGCTCCTGCAAGGGTATTGGATACCTCCTTAATCATATCCCTTTGGAGTCTTGTGAAGTGTGCCATAAAATTCAAAGACAGTAAGGCAAAGGTCGATGAAGTGTATACCTGCTTCCCAAATCTATCCATCACCTGAGACTCTCGAATGGGGGGATGCATAGTGGAAATCTCTTCAGACAGTTCTTTCTTTGTGGTTGCTGCAACCACCAAGACATCTACTGCTAACCATTTAGCCCAAAATTGAAATTCTTTAGGATCTGAGAGAATTTTATCTGGCTTCTTAGGGATCGGCTTTATGAAATCCAGAGCCTTCCACACCAGCTGCGTGATCAACTTGATGAGGTCATCAGCAGGCGGGTTTATCTAAGTAGTAGATGGGCAAGAGCGGAAAGCTTGCAAGTACACTGACACCTCCAGGGAAGGATGTTGGGAGATCCAGCCATCCCTCTGTTTAAGGATCTCAAGAAGGTCTCCAAAGGAGACATCTTCAGGGGGTACCTAGGGGACCCTTCCCCTTCATCATAGTCAGTGTCCTCTGTGATGGATTCTTCTGGGGAATCCAAGTGCTTCCTCTTGCAGTTTCTCTTCTGAGGAACTTCTTCAGTGGGAAAATCTAAAGAAGAATCAGAGGAGGATAGAACCTGAACAGGTATGTCCTACAGATTCCGCATTAGCTGTCCCAATGTAGAGGCTGGTTGAGAGTCAGAGTGAGAGGAAGAGTCAGGAATTAACTCCAATTGGGGATCAGCCAACTGGGTTCACACCAAGGACAAAGCCCTCTCCATTGCCTGGAAGGCAAGTCTCCCTGATGAGGGAAGGGAGCTTGGAACCGAGGATGACTGCCTCAGAACAGTGGTCATTCCCTGCTCTGAGGAGACTGCCCCCGACGCCAAAGCCGGAGTGGAGCACACACATGCTAAAGCCCCAAGGTGCAGGCATGGCTCTCAAAAAACTGAAGTTGAAACCTGCCCCTCGGAGCTGACAGCAAATCCCCCACTTCAGGAGTTCTCTGGTTCTGAGAGGACAAAAGAACTAAGGGTAGTAGTTGGCCCTAAAGAAAAAGGTCTAGCCAGGGCTGAGACAGTCTGTGCTGGAGGGATCGGAGCCTGAGGCTCTAAAGCCACAGATGGGGTCAGAGAAGTAAGATCTGGTGCAGTCATGAAGAAGGGAATTCCAGAACTGAAGGTAGTTGGAACAGAGGACACAGAAGCCAACCCTCTTGCCACAAGGAGCTGATCCACTAGCCTCAGCACGTGTGATTCCAATAGACTCTTGGTGGAGTGAATTGGGTGGCTGGAGATTTAGGTCTCTCCAGAAAAGGGCTGGGCATTTGCACTGCAAAGGGATATATAGATAGAGAATAGGAAGTTCCATTTCTGGTTCTTCAAGAAATATTGTTGGAATCATAGGTGTTGGTGCCGGGATGAAATATGGAACCAAGCTTGTTGGTTCCGAAGTCTTGTCTATTTTCTGTAGTGTCTGCTCTGGTGCTGAAGATGCAGGTAGTCTTGCAGCAGAAGCTTTCTGTTCCATAATCTTTTCTGGAACTGACATTTTATTTTTCTTAGTCACTGGTGCTGAAGGGGAAGTTGGTGCCAAGTGACTTCTCTTTTTATGTTTATCAGTTCTGGGTAATGATGAGGAAGACAAAAAAGGGTCTGTCTTACATTTGGAACCAGATAAGGCTTCCTCAAAAGGAGACTTAATCGTCCCTTTCAGAAGTAATTTGTTTTTTTTTTCTTACTACTAAGGCTCTGTGACTAAATCCAAGACAGATTGAGCAGTCTTCTTGTAAATGTAACAAGCCTAAGCAATATACAAATGATGAACGACCATCAGAGTTAGGCATTTTGCTATCACCCTTACTGCACTTCTTGAAGCCAGAAGTGCCTTTTCTTTATCAGCCATGCCTACAGGAGAGAAACAAAACAACATACAAGAAAAACTGGAAGATCAAGAGAGAAAAATTACAGTAAAGTGCTACCAGCAATGGTAGGCCCAGAATACTCAAAGGTACAAAACAAACCCACAGTAAACATAATGAGAAGTGTGTTAGAAGGTAAGAGTTTTACAGTGAAGTGCTACCAGCAATGGTAGGCCCAGAATACCCAAAGGTACTAAACAAACCCACAGTAAACATAACAAGAAGTGTGTTAGAAGGTAAGACTTTTACAGTGAAGTGCTACCAGCAATGGTAGGCCCAGAATACCCAAAGGTACAAAACAAACCCACAGTAAACATAACGAGAGTGTGTTAGAAGGTAAGAGTTTTACAGTGAAGTGCTACCAGCAATGGTAGGCCCAGAATACCCAAAGGTACAAAACAAACCCACAGTAAACATAACGAGAAGTGTGTTAGAAGGTAAGAGTTTTACAGAGAAGTGCTACCAGCAATGGTAGACAAAGAATACCAAAGGTATATAAGAAGATTTTTTTTTTTTTACGTCTGGAAAGCAGGAAATCCAAAGAAAGTCTACCAACTATGGTAGCAAAGATTACACCGAAGTGTAAGAGCGAAATGGATCAGAGCGAAAAAAGAAAATATAAGGTAGGAACTTGCTAAGGTAATAGAGAAAAAAACTAATGGAGTGAAAAGGTACCATAATTGTTAAATAAGTAGAGAAATTTTAAAACTATAAATGTACTTGGTGACGTGTCTGATAACTGGAAGTGGCAAACGAGATCTGAGGTAAAATGGAGATGAGCATTCTGGGTAGGGATAAAGCTTGAGAGTTTTTGGTCCTCGTGGGCTGTAGTATGGCCAAGTCAGTTCTGATTTCAGAACCAAACCCACATGTCAAGGAATAAATGAAGATTGACAACATCAGATCATCCTTTTTGTAACAGTGCTAAACTTTGTGCTTGTAAGAAATTCCTGTTTATTGTACTGAAATGGTGAGCCATGGCTAACTAAGTTTAAGGATGATTGCAAGCTAGGGGTTATCATCGACTCCCCTGAAGACACTAGCATTCTTCAAGAAGGTCTACCTCTGACTAACAAATGGTGCTAAAGCCATGATCTTAAACTCAGTAGAATACAAGGCATAACAAACCTGCTTTATGCAGAGCACCTAAAAGCTCTTTCCCTCTACTCAGTCTCCTACAGATTGCTGAGGGGTGATCTATGCCTGGCTTACAAGGCATCTGCAAACCACCATACTTAATGAATATACCCATACTTACGAATCTCCTGTTCATAGGTTCATAGGTGTGTACTAGGCTAACAGCCTTGGAGCCTTTACAAGCCTAGCCCATAGGATTACCCTGGCATTGTGCCGCCCAACATAACTTCCCAGTGCCTCTGTCGAGTAGAGCCACTGGAGTGACCTCCAAGGTGAATTTCCTCCTTTTTTCACCTCTCCTTCAACCACCACAATGCCACTGTGGTCAGAAAGTCCTATGCCTATGTGGCATATCTCATTACCAAGGGTTTTCCATCCAGGAAGAATGAGGTCATCATCTCTCTCTACTCTTCCCTCATTAGACCAATCATCGAGTATAATGCCCCATTTGACATGTACCTCACTAGACACCTGCAACAGCTGGAGAGGCCACAAAAGTACCTCATGAAGAGGATCCTAGGCCTTAAACACATGTCCTATACAGACAGACTCTAAAAACTCCAGCTATTCTCTGTCTCATATCATCTACTGAGAGGCGATCTCTGCTTGACTTACAAAGCCATGTCTGGCACAGCTCTGTTAGAAATGCTACATCTAAAGAACTCCCAATCTCTCCACACCACATGGTCCAGAGACCTCAATCTCATTAATACAATCAACAGAGCATGCTGGAGGGACAGATTCATAACCCAGAGACTGCCCATGGTCTGGAATAGCCTTCCCCATACATGTCAAGTAGAGCACCTCACTGGTTCTCTTCAAGAGAAATCTTGATGAGTGGATGGAAATAAGAAAGTTAACCTAGGGATTACTCCAGTGGCTCTACTTGATAGAGGCACTGGGAACTAACGTCAGGTGGCACGATGCCAGGGCACATCTATGGGCTAGGCTTATAAAGGCTCCAGGGCCATTAGCCTAGCACACACCTATGAACCTATGAATACTAATTTCATGAACTTTAATCGTACTTTGACTTAGGAAAGGGGTTCATTTCTGTCATGGTATTAAAAACCCATAATACTTAGAGAAATTTAAAAAAGCATGTTCACAAAACAAACAGCTAAGCAATGTCTTATATAATTGTAGAATTAAAAAGTACAAACTGATACAGTATTTAAGAACCACAGAGCTCATAAGATTACCCACACCTTTATTTAAGAACCACAAAATTCATAAGGTTACCCACACCTTGTTGTAAACAGATAAGGTACTTCATTACAATTCCATTTGCAATGGTTCAGCACTAACAAACTCACTTAAATAAGAAGATGAAGGATTCCCACGAGTGGACTGTGGAATCTGGCTGGACTGTCCAATTAAGGCCTTTAGAGCAGAATTTAGAAGGGCATGACCTGTAAAGAACAGAATACACATTAAAGCTAAATATTGCTTAACCTGACAGGACAACTTTACTATTAGTAAGCAACTGAGCAGATGTGCAGCTGAAATATTTTTTGAGAATATTTTCGAGCTTCTGGTCATTCTCTTGACAGATATCCAGCTAATTTTGTTCATACTTCAGTTAAAAAAAAAAGAAAACAAATAATAGTTTCTGGTGGTAGTGTCATTTGACCACCATGACTGACTTTCTATTATCTCTTTTCAGTTTAGACATTCTCTTAAATCTTAGAAAAATATTGGGATTTTATTTTAGACTTTCATAAGCAGCTAGATGTATGACACAAATCCTGCTGTTTTTACATTAATTTGGAATATGTGTAACAAAACATCAGGTACAAGGGTGTATCGGGAATCAGGGTTTAGGCTAAACGGACCTATTTGGTCCAGTAGGGCCTTGCTCCTTCACAGGCCCCTCACTAGACAATGACAGGGCCATTATACCTTATGTAGCCCACAGATTGCCTGGCAGACACTACATCAAAGTGCATGGCATTTTCCTACTGGTGGTCTTGCACCATATTAGTTAAAGGTTTTGTTAGTAGAGCACACATCATATCCCCTCATGTATGGCTGACAGTGTTTGCTCTCACTCACATAGTCATCAGTGGTTGTTGCTCAGTAATCAATAGGGTTTTCAGACCAAAACCAGCTGGACTAACCATCTGGATTTGTGTACCACTCAATTTACTGTTTTGGATGATAACAATATGAGGCTTACTTTGAAGACTGATGGAGAAGTACTGTTTCTGTTTACTTCTCTGACATAAGGTTTACGGTTGCTAATAAATACAGTTACAAAAAAAAATAACTGTGGAATAGTCAGTTTCAGATAGTATGAAAACAAGCAAACAGTAATAATAATAAAAAAGATGCTGTTATATGAGCTAATGTCTGATCACTTGTGACACCATGTTACCAATTCAAAAGTATGGCAGAAAAATACTTGCTGCATTCAACGATAGGAATAAAATAATCCCATAGAAGTGAAACATGAGGTGTGTGTGTGTGTATGCCATGTGGTGTGAGGCAGTGGTTGATAGTTTCTATTTACCCACTTTCAGCCAAGTGAATAATTTTTCTATCAGATTCATAAATGCTCTGCAGAGGGTTCTATATTACATCATCGAATGATTAAATAGTCGAACGATGATTAATCGACCCCATGTAAGCGAAAGCTTACAATGTCGAAACCCCAGAACAGCACTTTTTTTCCAAGGGAAAAAAATTGCTGTTCCAAAAAAAAAACAAAAAACAAAAAAACACATCCCCCCCTACTTAAATATACCAACTCCGAGATCGAAAACGGCAAAGTAGCAGAAGCCGCCAAGCAAATTCTTTCCCATGGAAAGAATTAGCTTAAAAGCCGCTTCGCTATTTTGCCTTTTCGCTCTTTTACGGTCGATCAAGACACATTCGACAGAATGTGTCTTTGACCACGTAATAGGAACCCTCTGCAGAGATATCACACTTTCAGAGTTGCATTTAAAACAGGGAGAAAGCAGAAAAGTAATGCAAAAAAAAAATGGTTTGACTGGATTGGGTCGAGTTTTGGGGAGGAAGAATATTACAGAACGTTGAACAAATTATGTGGGTTTGCATGTTACTGCTGCATCCATGTGACTTTCCTTAAGTCAGTCTGATTTCCTCCCACCTGCCAAAACGTGATGTTTAGTGACTAGTCTAAATTATCCTGCATGTAATCCTTACTGTTGACCTTTTGACCTGGGATATGTCTGGAAATAACTCCATGTATTAATCCACTTACTCAGTTTAACAAAATAATTAATTAAATACATAAACTTTCATACCCGCGGTGGTGGTGCTGCGGTAGCGTTGTCGCCTCACAGTAAGACGCTGTCCGGTTCGATTCTCAGCTAGAGCGTCTTCTGCGTGCAGACATGCGTGAATGGGCGTACCTTCATTGAAAGTTGTGCATCAGGGCTGGTAACTCGGCACGTAAAAGTCAACTACCAATCATTAGCGGACCAGAGTTCCGCTGTGGCGACCCCTAACCGGGAAAAGCCAAAAGACACAACAGCAACATAAATAAACTTTCATAAGAGGTTATACGTGGAGTGGTACGTGGACAATGCATTTCTAAGCAGAGGCCAGAGATTCTTCTTCTTATTCTTGGGAATTTTGAGAAAGTTAAACATTTTTAGGTGGTTTTGTGGAAACACACTAACCATAACAAGGTATGAAAATTAATTGTGTAAGAAATTCCAACAAGTCTGAGCAAATGCAGGAGAACACTGGAAGCCAACAAAGAAAGAATGGGGTAATATGAGATGAGAATGTAAATGAAGGTTGGAATTTTTTAAGGCTCCCCCACCTGCAGTCTTCTCACTCATTTTGCATTGTCCTACTGACTCATTTGTCCATTACTTCCTGGCATCCAAGGACATTGGGTATGGGAAGAAAGAGCTGGGGGCTATGATGAGTCAGATGATTTTATCAGGTTTCATGTTTCAAAATGGGCCTTCTTGGTAATAGCATGTCGGCCTGCTTTGTAGTAGCATTGGTCCTGCTTCGTAGTAGCATGGAATGCTTGGTTTTGTCTATTGCACCCCACAAAGATGCTGGAGTGAGTGGTGTACTTAGCTTACATTGATTATTTATTTATTTACAGTTTAACTTAGGTAGACAATTGATCCTCTTAGACCAGTGTCAGTCTCAGCACCATGAAAATACAACTAAATAAGCAATAAACATTAATACATATCAGTGCAACAGTGGTAATATAAAAACAGGCAAGAAGGAGGGTAGTAAATTAGGATAGTATGTAGCATGAATTAACACAATCATAAGTATACATGATACAAGAATTCACTCAGTAAAGTAGAAAGGAGTACATATAAACTGTCATTACATCACATAGTATAATGTCTCTACTGAGAAAATAATATACAAAGAAGAAGGTGCTTACAGTGTATATACAATTGCTGGGTATGAATGTGAATTAGAGTAAGGCATGAATCAAATGGGGGAAGAATGAAACGAGGGGAGAGAGAAAAGAGAAGGATCAAAACAAAGTAGTATGGGGGATAGAAAAGGGGAAATGTGCAGCTATCTCCTACCCACTTTCAAGAGATCTGGCTAGTGTTGTAGGAGTTTGGGGACATATTTACAGGTAAGCCAGGGTGGATCCACCTAAAGTGCCACAAAGACACTGAGCCACAGTGGTCCATCAAACAAGCCCCTTATGGTGTGCCTGAGTGAATTAAGCAGACTCTTAAAAGGGGAACAGCAACAGATGTTGGATTGGGGGTTACACAGAAATGCAGCACATCTTAAGAAAAAATGTTGGCTAATAAGTAAACATATTGTTTTATTTTAATACACAACAGTAGTTGCATATATCGATACTTAATCTGAAATAGTCTTAAATTCAGGAAATCCACAACTGGATGGAGGGTTGCAGTAGTAAATGAAGGTTAATCTCATGGACCCCATCAAAATGGTCAAAACTGGACCCTGCAATTGCTAAGGCTGGCCCTGTCAGGAATGAAAATAATAATAATAAAGTACATGAACTAATAAAACGTTACTGAACTCTGAGTTTTCAGCAAAGAATGCCAAGCAGCACAGCTCAGTACAAGTACATGAACTAATATAACGTTACTGAACTCTGAGTTTTCAGCAAAGAATGCCAAGCAGCACAGCACAGTACAAGTACATGAGCTAATATAACGTTACTGAACTCTGAGTTTTCAGCAAAGAATGCCAAGCAGCACAGCACAGTACAAGTACATGAACTAATATAACGTTACTGAACTCTGAGTTTTCAGCAAAGAATGCCAAGCAGCACAAGACAGTACAAGTACATGAACTAATATAACGTTACTGAACTCTGAGTTTTCAGCAAAGAATGCCAAGCAGCACAACACAGTACAAGTACATGAGCTAATATACACAGAAAATATAACACCTTTTGAAACAGCAATTCATTACGTTCAAAAGAGCATCCCATATGACTGAAGAAGGGAGCATTACACAAGTAATGAATGCACACAAGTAAGCCATGGGGCCCTGAGTCCCTGACACAGAAATGTGTAAAACTGTTTGGTTACATATGCCTGGATATTACTGTTACATATGAAGCTCTGCAAGGAAAGGAAGGCGGGAAATGGTCCCTAAGGGAACTCACTTACTTGGATCTGAGACCTAATGACCATCTGTACTACATCCATGTAGGTAGCGCTACACAAATGCAAAGTGGGTTTATTTGAATAAAAAAGGGGCTTACATTCTAGTCCAGTGATTTTCAGACAAGATAATGCCTGTACTGAGTATTTTCAGACAAGATAATGCTTGTACTGAGTATTTTCAGACAAGCTAATCCCTGTGCTGAGTATTTTCAGACAAGATAATGCCTGCACTGAGTATTTTCAGACAAGATAATGCTTGTACTGAATATTTTCAGACAAGATAATCCCTGTGCTGAGTATTTTCAGACAAGATAATGTTTGTACCGAGTATTTTCAGACAAGATAATTCCTGTGCTGAGTATTTTCAGACAATATAATGCCTGTACTGTGTATTTTCAGACAAGATGATGCCTGTGCTGAGTACTTTCAGACAAGATAATGCCTGTGCTGAGTACTTTCAGACAAGATAATGCTGGTACTGAGTATTTTCAGACAAGATAATGCCTGTACTGAGTACTTTCACACAAGATAATGCCTGCACTGAGTACTTTCAGACAAGATAATCCCTGTGCTGAGTATTTTCAGACAAGATAATCCCTGTGCTGAGTATTTTCAGACAAGATAATACCTGTGCTGAGTATTTTCAGACAAGATAATGCAGTATTTTTCAGACAAGATAGTGCTTGTACTGAGTATTTTCAGACAAGATAATCCCTCTACTGAGTATTTTCAGACAAGATAATCCTTGTACTGAGTATTTTCAGACAAGATAATGCCTGTGCTGAGTATTTTCAGACAATATAATGCCTGTACTGAGTATTTTCAGACAAGATAATGCTTGTACTGAATATTTTCAGACAAGATAATGCCTGTGCTGAGTAACAAAGCTCAAACTTCTCCTCCTCCTCACAAACTAACAGCATTTGAAACTTACTACCTCTTCTCCTTAGATGGTCATAGTCCAAACAAAACTGTTTTACTTATTTATTTTACATTTGTTGACCGGGGAGGTCCGGCTGGGCACAAAAACCCCTTTTCAGCAAAGGCCTGAGGAGAAAAACTCCAATACATGCAGTACAAACAAAATCTTTCAGTTATACAATATCAACAATGTCAGGCAGAAAATGATTACAATAAATTCTACAATGTCAAAATAGATACATAGTAAGTATACATACAGTAGTAAGACTTCTTATACAAATTATATTCTACACAGAGATAGATACAGAAGTATACAGAAGTGCAGATATCACAACACAGCGTAGTGAGTTATTTATAAAAGGTGGAAAGCAAAAGGTTGATTTAATTATGATAGATAAATTAAATGAGTGGCGAAAGGCAGGCATAGGTGGAAGGTGGGGTGGGTGAAGACAGAGTGATAGTTGGTAACAGAGTAGAGGAGACCAGAAGTATAGCAGAAGAGGAGGAAGAAAGTGGGGGTGTTGTATTTATCCTGGAGATGTACAGCTACAGAGGATGTTGGGAGGTGTTCTCTTAGATGTGTTTGCATGCCTATTGGTTTTCAAGAAGCCTGAGAGCATATGGCAGGACATTCTGGGGGGTAGCTGCAGAGTTTGAGTATAATGAGGCTCCCAATGCATTAATGCATTATAGGCTTTAGTGATGGAGAGGAGGAGTGTCATTAGAGCGAAGATCTTTGACAGAGTGGTTGCGTTGAAGCATGCCTTTTAGTGCTGGATACTTCTCAGGGTAGTGTATTAGAGTCTGAACTAGTAGTAGCTGACTATACTGGGGGTTATGGGGGAGTTCTGTCTATGGTAAGGTGGTAGTGCTGAAGCATGCCTTTTAGTGCTGGATACTTATCATGGTATTATATAAAAGTATGAGCTAATACTAGCTGACTATAGTAGAGGTGATGTGAGAGTTCAGTCCAATTTAGTTGTTTAAGGGCAGAACATTGATGAGTTCTAAATGGGTGATTTGCAGCAAAGTGAGCTATTTTATTGTAGCATTGTTCCACCTTTATTTGTGTTGACATTTGTAGGTTAGGAAAGAGTGGGGAGGCATACACTAGAGTACATAAGAAGTAGGCTTTGGCTAGGGTTTGTCTGTTAGGCAGGGTTTTGTTCTATAGAAGAGGCCAAGTTTTTTTTAATAACACTTTTGGAAGTGTAGGTCAAATTTCAAGTGGTCATCAATTGTGACTCTTAAGCATACCTCGGAACTGTACTGAATTCCTTGGTATTTACCTGTTTTGAGGCTAAAATAATGGAGTGTCACGGATTCCCGTGTGGCCCCTTCAATTCCTAAATTTCCAATTTTTAAAAATTTTTTTTTTCTTAATTTTAAGTTGTTGTTGACGTCATCACATGCAGGGGCGAGCGTGATGACTTCAGCTTCATGAGGCACACTGCCAGCCAGTTGGAATTCGGCACAGTTTTAGCTGTGTTTATTCTACTTTAACTGCAGTCTCCATCCTGAAAATTTTAGTGGAGTTTTGGAGGTTTATATTGCTTTCACTTGATAAAATGATGTTCTGACTGTTCAAGTAATGCCTTATTGCATATTTTCCTATGTTTGTAATGGCATGCTCCTTATTAATTATATTAGTGAAATAGATGGCACAGTTTTTCGGAGTTTGATAGAGCAGTGAATGGTCATTTGGTCAACATAATTAATACGTAAATGGTCATTTGGTCAACATTATATTAATACACAGAACTTCACATTACGAAGCCACAGCGAGCCTTAAATTTAGAAGTCCTGTGCTGTTTGAAGTGGTTACCAATCTTTTCCTTCAGTCATCCCAGCTGTTTGGGGTCAGAGAACTTAGAAGGTTTTTCCTTTTAGTGATATTGCATGCTGTACTAGCACAATATAACTACTTATGTATTTTTCTGTATCACTTGGTGCAGGTCATCTAGTGTGCTGGTGTCAAATGGACCCTTCTTAAGATCGTCTAACATGATGCACATACACATTTCTGCCCCCCAATCTTTGTAGTGTCCCTGCTAAAATGTCATTTTATACTCTTTTACTCTGTACATGCTTCAGAAAATGTTACCGTAGTTGGCTGATATACAAATGTTGGTGTTTTTGCAATTTTTTTGCCAGCACATTGATAAGATAGGACTGTGTACATGTGTGCGTGTTTAACTTTTGGGGGGATATGCAATGCAAATGTGGGGCTGTGGCCCATAGATGGGGTTTAGAGGATAGGAGGAAAGTCTACATAATCACCATATTAGTGCTTGTTTGAACCTGGGATCCCGATTCCCCAGATGTTAGGGTAGCCACAATTTCTTTGAAGTCAGCTTTAGGTTTTTGGACACATTTCTGTATCATAGCAATATGTGGTCATGGGTGCCCACAGGCAGGTGTAAGGGGGTGGATTTTAACTTGCTTGCTGAGAGACTGTCATTTCTTTCTTTCTTTCTTATTTGCAATGGTGATGGACAGGTTGACAGACGAGATCAGACAGTAGTCCCCGTGGACTATGATGTTTGCAGATGACATTGTGATCTGTAGTGAGAGTAGGGAACAGGTGGAGGAGACCCTGGAGAGGTGGAGATATGCTCTAGGAGAAGAGGAATGAAGGTCAGCAGGACTAAGACAGAATATATGTGTGTGAATGAGAGGGAGGATAGAGGAATGGTGAGGATGCAGAGGGTAGAGGTGGCGAAGGTGGATGAGTTTAAATACTTGGGATCAACAGTTCAGAGTAATGGTGAGTGTGGAAGAGAGGTGAAGAAGAGAGTACAGGCAGGATGGAGTGGGTGGAGAAGAGTGTCAGGAGTGATTTGTAACAGACGAGTACCAGTAAGAGTGAAAGGGAAGGTCTACAAGAGGGTAGTGAGACCAGTTATGTTATATGGGTTGGAGACAGTGGCACTTGACAAAAAGGCAGGAGTCAGAGCTTGACATGGCAGAGTTGAAGATGTTAAGATTTGCACTGGGTGTGACGAGGATGGACAGGATTAGGAATAAGTATATTAGAGAGTCAGCCCAGGTTGGAAGGTTTGGAGACAAAGCCAGAGAGGCAAGATTACGTTGGTTTGGACATGTGCTGAGGAGAGATGCAGAGTATATTGGGAAAAAGATGCTAAGGATGAAGCTGCCAGGTAACAGGAAAAGACGGAGGCCTAAGATAAGGTTTATGGATGTGGTGAGAGAGGACATGCAGGTGGTTGGTGTGACAGAGCAAGATGCAGAGGACAGGAAGAAATGGAAACAGTTGATCTGCTGTGGCTACCCCTACCGGGAGCAGCCGAAAGAAGAAGAAAAAGCTGAGAGACTGTCACATTAACGTTTTAATTTAAAAAAAGAATGGTCTGGTCGCATACACACACACACCTGTTGGGTCAAGTCTTTGCATGTAAACATCCTTTCCACCCGCACATAGAATTTTAAATACAAGAAGACGTTTCATTGTGTGTGTGTAACAGCAAGTACGTTTCCTCTTCTTATATCCTGGACAAGATTCCTGTAAATATTTTGTAGCAGACCATGGCCAAGCATTGCAGATCTATGCAGGCTATAGCACTTGGTGGTGACAGATCTGTAAGACAACTGGAATACCGAGGGAGAGCCATAGTCACAATCTTCAGGCAAGTGTTGAACCGAATAGTGTTCTACTTTATTTGTAAAATTCCCATGTTTCCGTCTATTGCTTTGTCTGTTGTGCATTGCATAGTGATGCAATGCATTTTAGGGACTCGTGTATACTTGTTTCATTGTATGTAAAGTAAGTTATTGCATTGCATTGCATCAATTAAACTAATTGATTAGGACTGGTAGATATAGGTATAGATTTGATATTATTTAATCAGAACTGTCCACATTTCAGTTACTCTGTGAATGTCCAGTACTTTGTCAGGCAAACTAAGAATGTGTTTGAAAATTCACACACATAGTGGGGTAGAGGTTTGTATTATTGCCTTATATTCCATTTTTTTCATGATTGGTTCTGGCTGGATTGCTATCTGTGTAATTGCTGTATATCCTTCTTGCACGAGTGTGGGTTTTTACCATGGACTTTGTTTTCTCTCTGGTTTCTTCCATCATCCTAAAAGTGTGTTTATAGATGGCTTATTGATCTTCAACTTCTCCTCTGGTTGATAAAAACATGTATGTCTGACCTGTGTATAAAGCTAAAGGGACTAAAACATTTTAACTGCTTGTATCTTACTATCCATATCCATAAAAAAGAACTTCCAGTTTCTCAGTTTTTGTATTACCTTTTGTTTGGTCTCTTCCCACATATCCTTAGCTGACACAGCAGGATGATTTTTATTCCATACTCCTAAATAATTCATTTTATCATGTCCCCATAAATATGGATATTGCTGAACCAGTTTGTGTGGGTACATAGTTTACAGCTATTATCTTTGTTTTAGCTTCATTCATTTTGTATCCCAAAAAGACATGAAACTGTCTCAGAATGTTCCACAACACTGAAATGTCCTTTTCTAGTTTTATCAGCTGTAAAATAATGTCATCTGCAAATAGTGCCAGCTTTTCTTGATTACCATACCAACTATATCCGCAAATTTCTGTGTCCCTTATTTTATTTGCCAATGGTTCTAAATATAACGCAAACAAAAAGGGGGAAACAGGACACCGCCTTACTCCGCTGCTCAAAAAGAACTTATCAGAGAGGAACCCCCCTTAAATTTCCACCTCTGATCCTTCACATATCCTCCTAATCAACCTTATAATGTTGTCAGGGAATGCAAATGCTTCTATTGCCCTATTCATAAAATCCTAGCCTCCCCTATTGAAAGCTTTCTCTGCATCAGGACACAACAACAACAGTGATATTTTCTTACATTCTGCTTCCCTCTGGATCATGATTATTCTATTAATGTTGTCAAATGTTTGCCTCCCCTCCACAAAACCACATTGATCCTTACCTATTAATTTTGGCATCACCTTTGTCATTCCTTTAGCCATTACAGACATAAACACTTTACAATCATGGTTTAGAATTAAAATGGGCCAATATGAAGCTGGATTTGATGAGTCTTTACCATCTTTCGGTGTTAACATTTTC
The DNA here is from genome assembly GCF_019279795.1 of Protopterus annectens. Lineage (NCBI taxonomy): Eukaryota > Metazoa > Chordata > Ceratodontiformes > Protopteridae > Protopterus > Protopterus annectens. The sequence goes on from NC_056733.1 coordinate 1,034,412,846, forward strand.
TTTCAGGATGTCGGTGCTTCTCCTCTTATAATACTGTTAAACAAAACCTTCCAGATCTTTATCACTTTCTACCCTTCTAGCTTCCAACCTTCCACAGGAATACCATCTATTTCTGGGGGCTTTTCTGTATATTGGTTATACATCAGCATTTTAATCTAATCTCCTTCTATCGTAACTATTACTCATTGAGCCTCATCTACCTCTAACCTTGGCATATTTAATTCTTCTACAAACATTTCCATTTGTAGCTTTTCTTGATTTCCACATTTCTCTGCTTTATACAGACTTTCAAAAAGTAGTTTATTCAGTTAAGTAGGTAGATGGACGATGTCCTTACTCTTGCTCTACGGGAACCTACTTAACTGAATAAACTACTTCAAACTTCATCACGGAATCTTTATTCCTCCCACAGGAGGGCATCAGAGACAGAGTTTCCTAGACCTGCTAGCTAAAGTGATTTTATTTTATCTAAGTCCTCTGTACCCCATTTCTTGTTAGTTCTGTCACCCTCTGGGTTACAAGTAGGATACCAGGCCTGACTTAAGCTTTCTGGATTACCTCTGCTTACAAACTCATATCTTTTGAAACTTAAACCCTTTTATTTGCAAACTATCTTAATTTAACATTGACACAGTTACCAAGTGACTTAACTTAATTTATCTTCTTTGTGTGTGATGTTAATGTATTAAACTCAGAAAATTAGTGTTGAAACTCAGTGACTAGGGTTGCTAAGCTCTAACACCTCTGTGTAGTGTAAATGAGTGTTTCAGAAAGATGACTCCTGGAAGAGCATGTACACATAATTAATGATGCAACTTAGTGTGCTATGCTAAGTGGCAAGGCAGCTTACTGAAGTCACCCCTTGCTCTGGGAGCCATCTTGCAGTACTCTGACACTGCTATGACACCAGAAGGGGGTGGCACTTGTTGAACAGTTCAGAAGTTGGCAAAATGGGGTGTTTTATACAAAAACAACAAACGTATTAGTGTCAGAAGTCACTATTTTTGCATAGGACATCTACAGAAACATAGCAGGTGTATTTTCTGTGCCAAAAGTATACAAGATAGCAGCAGTAGTATACAGATTATCTTGGCATTGTATACTGACCTACAGGGCTGCCTGGTCTGCAGCTCAGAGTGGCACAAATGTTTTCATGAATCACAATTATATTAACTGAAAAATCCTGAGCATAACTAGCTGCCACTGAGTCATGAAGTATTTATGCTCTCAGTTCCACAAAGTAGGTACAGAAAAGAATAAGAGATACTGATGGGTGTAAATGGAACAAAACATTTGCAACAGCTTGCTCAGATCAGATGTGCTGAGGGATGGAGCCGTGACTGTGACCCAAATGACTCACATCTCAGTCTCAGGAACAGCCAGGCAGGGGACGACACCCGTGAGAGTCTTATGCTGACTCGCCTATCGTGGGAGAGGGAATGTTTTTTTTTTAGTCAACTGACTTCCCCATGCAAATAGAGGCTTGCATATTACAAAGGGCTGTCGGTTTGGGAGGAAGTGGGCCTGGTGCTTCCAAGTTGGTAATGCTAGCCTTCATAAGCATGTGTGCGGGGGCACCCACATGTTGCAGAGGGTACAGTTTGCCCCTGAGGTGATGTAGATAATCACACCAATCACCCCGGGCAGGGTTACAAGTGCAAGAAAACATATCCTCACCTGTACCTGTGAAATGGTTGCTGAAAGGGGAGGATGGCAATATTTAAACACCAGTCTAGGGGCACAAAAGTGCATTCACCATAAGGCTCTTTGGGGGGGGGGTAAGCCAGAATATCCTGAATAAGGCGAAGAAGGTCCTTGTCCCTTAAGTATGCTGATGTAATGGTGTAGGCTGAGGCACAATCCACCTTTGGGACTGCCTAAATAAAGGTTCCTTCAGATGTCACTCATCTCAGTACTTGGGATGCTCAGTCTGGGTGTTATTGGGCTCAGATCTGATTGGGGGAACTTTAATGGTCTGGTAGTCAAGTGGTGAAAAAGGACTTAAAAATACTGATAAAAGCTATACAAATGGAGGTAGATTGAGCTATGACCCATCTCACTAACAGCCTATGGCCTTTATTTTCTTAAGAACAAAATGACTGACATTTTCTACAAGAAAGATCAAATTCCATCCAAACTACTTGCTGACATTCTGAAAGTTACTATGCCACAATGCATAATCTTTTTCATAATTCATGAAGGCTGTAATATTATATCTAAGTCAAAAATACTGTAAGCATGTGAGATACAATATATTGGTTTATACAATAACTCCTGGTTTCTAGACAAACCTAAATTGAATTATCAGAAGTTTTAAAGATACAAGGGTGTTCTCCTTTGAAAGATTAGTAAGACTGCAGGGGGGATACATTTCTCCAATAGACATGCTCAAGACAACAGAGAAAGAAGAATTTATCAAGCAGCGTGGCCCAGATGGATTTTAGCTATCCATTCTAATCAGTACAATTGTATCCTTAAAAATGGGTTTAAAGACATATTCCATAACCACTCTAAAAAAGTGTTGATATACAGGCCATATACTGACCCAAAAAAATAGAAAAGCACATCTCAGCTTTAGTTATAAATACTGATGCTAAAATTCTGCCTGTCACTTTTTTGTAACATTTTAAAAAAACTGCACAGACAATAGTTTCTACCAGTTTGTTTCATGTCTGGTAAGCAAATATCAGATAATACCCTTTCCCTGTGAATTAACCTTCATCTTCACTCCCAAATCACAAATGACAAGATTACTGATGGGTCTAGGGGCATTCAAGTCATCTGACAGTGTCTATATCTCTCTTTTTCTTAATACCCTCTCCAGATGCAACTTCCCAAAGACTCTGGCTAATGCATTCATAGGTTCATAGATTCATAGATTGGTACTAAGCTAACTGCCCTTGTGAGCTATTTTAAGCCTAGACAATTAGCCCATGTGGGAATCAAACCCTGTACCTTGTGTCTGGAAGGTAAACACCTTAACCATTATGCCAACCTCCCACTCCCTCAAGGGGTTACATTCCAGTCTACCAGGCAAATTATCAACACATGGGATTCTGTCTAATAAAATTAATATCTCTGGCTACCACAGAAAAATGCCATCTCCTCATCTGTTCAATAGTTTATTAGAACTTCTGATTAGAAGCACTCAGAATAATAATGGCATTCTAAGAATGCAGCTACATAGTAATTTAATTACTACCTTTGCAGATGACATTGTTATTTACCACAACTGTCACACTTCTATTTTGTTACTGTTGCAAAAAAATCAAGGCCATTAGTACAGTGTTAAATTACAAATTCAGCTTTACAAAATGCCACCCTTCCATTAAGCCATTTTCCTAATTTATAGTTTCTAGTACTACTCCACAAAAAAGAGCAACAAAGGCAATTTAACATATTGTTTTATTGCCTTTTTTTGTAAATAACACCTTTTAACCTCTCATGCTACAAGTGGGAATCCAAGCATTATAATGCATGTTTATATTACCTCATACATACTGTACTGTTTGTAAACATTTTTATGGTGTATGTAATACTTTGTGGAGCTTTTTTTCCCAGGCCTCTGCTAAAAAAGGTCGAAAACTCGGTCAGACATTCCTGGTCAACAAATGTCAAATAAATAAAATAAATAAATAAATTAAAATGTAAACCAGAAATCATGCAACGAGGAAAACTTTACAGAAGTAATACAAGCAAGTGCTTTCACTCCTTCTAGAAGTATTTTCAAGTTTTCTAAAAACACTAAAAGCAATGGTGATGTAAATAGTAACCTAAATATTCCTCCATATATCACAGTTACCTGCTTAACCTACAAAGTGGCAATGATTCCAAAAGACTTGTTCTCAGTGTAAATGACCACTTACACTGAGAGCAGGCAGACAGAAGGTGTTGTGGAATATGACCGCTGTAGCAAGCCTGTTTGCAGACAGACCTTACACCAAAGTAAGTCATTTACACCGAGAGCAAGTTTTTTGGAATCTGGCCCAATGTGCATGCCTCCTCTAAGCACTGGTTTTTAGACTGTAGCAATCATTCAAACCAGGTTCTGTTATAGTACTCGGTTTTGTAATCCAGTCATATTCAATACCTACTGCAACATTTTTAAAACCACCACCTGTAAACTTACATGGACAACTTGCAGGATCATAAATTTGAAATTACTTATGCAAGTGCATTATTTTTAGAGCACATGCTCTAAAAGAAAACCTATTGAACTCCTGTATTTGCCCTTGCCTAAGCCCAGCCTAACTCTCTTAGCCTTCACTCCACTTACCCATATGCTCCCTGACTTGTCTAGCTACTGCTCTAGTCTACTTTACCTGGCTGAAACCTTTCTCTAAACTACTAACTCCTGAACTTGTTCACCTGCCCTACGATCTACTATAGTAAATACCAAGTTTGTCTGTACTCTCTATCCCACTGTCTGCAGATCTCCCCAGTCTGAACTGTATTTTACTGTTAGAAAAATATGTATTAGTAATATGCTTAGTGCATTTGAGGTTTGAAAAGGGTTAACACGTTTATTCTATTTCACACTGCATAAATCTGTACGAACTGCAGAAGCATTCCAATCTTGTAATGTCATGAAATATGAGCAGTTATGATCTTTCCTTATGCTTTGGAAATTTAGAGGGAAGCATACAATTTCTGCTAGTGTCAGGAAAATAATAAATAGATATATCACTTCTAATGTCATGAGATTTAAACAAAGAGTTATTGATTTTCCGCTTATGCTATGAGAAAATACACAGCTGCAGTAGCTATTGATAATGAAGACAAAAGGCTGCTTGAAAATATAAACTGCAATCAGCATTTACTTGTACCTAAGCTAGAAAAGTACCTTGAAATGTAACATATGTATTAGAACCGCACAATAGAAGCTTGTAGTGGGCTAAAGCCCCCAAGGTCAGGTTGTTTTTCTCAAATGTTTTTCATACATCCAGTCATGTCAGCAGGAAATCCAAGTAACATTTTCTATGTAACACATAGTGAGTTTTTAAATCTGAACATGTCAGCAGAAAATCTGAGTAACATTTGCTGTAGAACAATACAGAAAGTTGTGTCTACCTACGTCAACCATAGAAAGTAACATTTTGTAGAACAGTATAAGAGAAGCATACTTCCTGTTAGTAATTAGGCAACATCCTGTATTTGCATGTTTTTGTCTCCTTGCTGCAAGTAATAAAAGGTGCCATACCTGAACCTTATGTGAATTGGTCTTTGAAGTTTTTTCCTTTGACAGATTGGTCCTTTGGACCGGAAATCCTCACTTCGCCTCGGATAAGACGGGCCGAGTGGTTGAAACCGTACGGGGAAGAAACCAAATTGGTTCTTCTTATTTGAAAAGCCCTCCGACTGAATTGTCATGCAAAAGAGGCCAGCCACTTTCTGATCTGCAACTGAAGGACGGGTTTTCACGAACCAAGTGATCAATCACGAAGGCTCAGGTAAGGTGAATCTACTTTTTTCTGTTTTAGATCAGGGACTAGATTTGTATTGTTTTTGTCAAGACTGTATTTTTACAAGTCAGGGACAGAAAAGAGTACTGTCTTGTCATAGATCAGGGAAAACAGAATAGGTAGGCAGTCATTCTGAAGAGACTATAGCAAAATCCGTGGTACCACATTAAAAATAAGAGAGGATATGTAACGATCAAAAGGGTAGAACAAAATGGGTAATAATTGCACAAAAAGACCCCAAAATCTGCCGTTAACCGAAGACGCAAAATACATGCAGTCACAGCACGCTGATAATATTAAATACTATTCAAAATGGGTTAATAAGTATGAATTTGACAGTAAATTAGAAAAATCCTCGCTTATCAAACTTGTCAAACAACTCAAAACTGATTCCAAAGGTTGGGTAATAAAGCAACGCCAATTAGGAATTCCTCAGGCACACAGGTGGACTGAGGAAGTAAACCGTAGGGAACAAAAGAACAATAATTCAAAAACAATGTTTTTAGATAAGGAGGACAATAATTTAGTAATAGCGTCGGCCCCTCCGCCTCCCTTACCAGAATATGAAGCAAGTGAACAGGTTAGTCCACCCCCACGATATCCTGTTGTCACTGAAAATAGAGACATTACAAAAGCAAAACCCTTTATTAGAGATCCCATCGGGACTAGGTCTCAAACACGGGCAGGTAACTCAAATGAAGACATTGAGTTATATCAAATGGTTAAGAATTCAAGATCTATGAGTGAAGAAGAAATATGCCCACTCATAGAAGTATCTAATCCTCGGGCAGGACAAGACGGTCAGGACCCAACTATTCTAATGTATAGACCCTGGACTCCGGAAGATATCCGGAAAGCCACTGAGGGAATTCCCCATCCAAAAGTCAATTTTAGAAAGTTCTCAGAAGATTTACAAGGAATGAGGCTAAGTTATAATTTAAACAGAGAAGAGGTAGAAAAAGTAGTTAGACAAATTGTGGGGCCAGATTGGCACATGATTAGTGGCAACTGGAATCCCCGTGACGCTGCACAGATACCCCTCCCACATAGCAGCACAGAACTAGACAACAGAGTAAAAGGTCTTACAGACCGCATCTCTGAGAAATGGAAGCCTAGGGTAGACTGGACTTGCATTAACCAATGCATCCAACAAGAAGGTGAAACTATTGACCGGTATTATGCCAGATTATTGGAATGTTTTAATAACCACTGTGGAATGCAGGTTCCTGAAGATCAAACACAAGATTCCCCATATGAACAGCAGTTAAAGAATACATTTTTGAAAGGCGGTATTGCACCCATAAGCAGTTTTATTACAAAACACATGGTAGATCATCGTACAAGCAGGTTACAGTCATTACTTGAATATGCTAGGCATGCTGAAAGGCATTTTAATAGCAAAAAGAAAAATAAAGCTCAAGTATTTTCTGCAGAAGATGGAGCAGAAGTTTATGTAGTACAGTCCGGGAAAATGGGCAAGAAAAATGCCCAGGGAAACAAACAATCTGATCAGCGATCAGAGGACTTTGAAGGGCGAAAGAAAAGGGGAGAATGCTTTAAATGCGGTAAAAAGGGACACTTGGCAAGGGATTGCAAGAAAAACAAGAAGGCAACCACGGAAGACAAGGAGGGTGAGGACTGACTATATGATAGTCAGGAATCACTAGAAGGGGATAGCGGAGATAGGACAAATGAGAATGTGATAGAAGGAGTAGAGGATGTGACAGAAGAGATAGAGGAAGTGCATGAAGTTATGGACAGTGAAGAAAATGAAATATTAGACCTAGCTTTATTGAGCCTGGAGCTCTATTTAGCGGACACAAAACCAGAAGTTACACTCTTGGTAGAAGGGAGGGGAAGTCAAATTCTTGTGTGACTCAGGGGCATCACGAACCCTGATACATCCCTCCAAACTGCCAGAAAACTCAGAGTCACCTGATTACATACTAGTAAAAGCAGCTAACGGACAGCTGTACCGGGATCCCCTCTCCCGTAACATTGCAATAACTGATCCTGTTTCAGGATTGACTCAGAAAAGCAAAATTGTTGTTTCTGCAAAATGCCCAGTAAACCTCTTGGGCAGAGACCTTATGTAGCTATTTGGTATAGCAGTAGTCTCAACCATGCAGGGTATGGAAGCACAGCGACAAATTGATATCTATGCAGTGCATTTGGAGGGTGAAATGTTTTATTGGTACAGCCAGGACTTGGTTACGACTGGTCCAGGGGCTGTGACCGAAGAATTGATGAAAGTAGCCATCAGCAAGTTCCCTTCCCCTGACATTGATAAGCAATGCCTGTTGCACTGTACCCTGTATTATTGTAACACACCAGGACCTGATAAGGAATATGAGCAAGAATTGTTTAAAAATTGTGCAAACAGATTGATATTACGTAATCTGTACTGGGACACAGAAGAGAACAGTGTAGCTAGCTGTTCATTGCCCCAGGAGTTCTTTGCACTCTATAAATCTAATTGATTACCACATGTTAGCTTAACTAAGGACAGAAACATAGAATGGGCAGACTTAGGAGAAAAAGTCACGAGATGGGAAAAACAGACAGAATTAGAACTGTCAGAACAGGGAATACAAATACAGAAGTTGAATTGGATAACTCAGACCCACCCAGCCATGCACTCGCAGTCTAGCGAGGACAGCTGATTAGCACTCCTATTAAAGGAGGAAGAGAATGCCTTACAGAATATACCAGAAACTCTATGGTCAACAGGAAAGTCAGATGTAGGACTTATTCGTACAGCAGGACCAGTAACTATCACACCAAAGTCAGCATTTAGACCACAGAAAAGACAGTATCCCTTGAGAAAAAATGCAGAGGTAGGAATCAAACCTATTATAGCAGCTTTACTTAGGGAAGGGGTGCTGGTGGAGTCTCCTGATTCACCATGCAACACACCCTTATTTCCTGTTAAGAAAGCAAATGGAGAATGGCGTATGGTCCAAGATTTACGAGCTGTAAATGACGCAGTAATACCAAGGGCACCTAAAGTGCCAGACCCACACACCCTGTTGAATGATTTAAAAACTCAACAGAAATATTTTTCTGTGGTAGATATCAGCAATGCATTCTTTTCGATACCGATACACCCTGACAGCCAGTATTGGTTTGCATTCACATTTCAGGGGAAAAGGTATACATATACACAACTACCACAGGGATATTGTGAAAGTCCAACAATATTCTCACAAGAAATGGCAAGCAACTTGGCGGGATTTACCCCACCAAGAGGCAGTCAGATTTTACTTTATGTTTATGATATCCTGCTGGCGGCCCCCACCCAGCAAGATTGCAAAGAATATACCATAGCGCTATTACGATTTTTAATCGCTGAAGGACATCAGGTAAACAAAAATAAACTGCAGCTTTGGAAAAAACAAGTCAAATATCTAGGATATGTAATATCCAAGGAGGGTAGAACATTAGATGAGGACAGAAAAGTAGCAATTTTGCAAGCACCAAAACCCACTACCAAGAAGGAAATGATGTCTTTCCTGGGTACAACTAATTTTTGCCGGAGCTGGATTCCAAACTATGCTTTGGAATCTGCACCTCTGACTGACCTGATATATAAAAAGCCTATGTCAGCACAGGATTTGTTACAATGGACACCAGAGGCAGAATCTGCTTTCTGCAAACTGAAACAGTTAATAGCGTCCTCATTAGTTCTGGGATTACCAAACTACCATAAACGTTTTTTCCAAACTGTAGATTGTAAGCAAGGTTATATGACATCAGTGTTAACACAACAGCATGGGGACAAGCAACGCCCCATTGCTTATTATTCATCACAACTAGACCCAGTGGCATGGTCTTTACCTCACTGTGTACAAGCGGTAGTTGCAGCTGCAATGGCAGTACAGGCTTCGGCCTCAGTAGTTTTATACCACCCTCTCACTTTGAGAGTGCCTCATGCAGTCGCGATTATTTTACTGCAAGAGAAGGTAGCATATCTTTCCCCTGCTAGGCATCTTTCCTGTATGACTATATTGTTGAACCAACCTCACATGACAATTGAACGATGCACGACTTTGAATCCTTCTACCTTGCTCCCAACCCCTGCAAGATGGCACACCACACCACTGTCTGCAGGTGATGGAGCAAAAGACACTACCTAGAAAAGATCTCGCGGATATCGCCTTGGATGATGCCGAGGTGACATACTACGTGGATGGTTCATGCAAAAGGGGTCCTGCAGGACAGAACCTAGTAGGATATGCTGTAGTTTCTGATACTGAGATTATAGAAGCAAAACCTTTACCACACAACTTATCTGCACAGGCAGCAGAATTGATTGCTTTGACACGGGCATGTACCTTAGCAAAGGGTAAATGTGTGAACATTTTTACTGACAGCCAGTACGCTTTTTCTACTGTACATGTTTTTGCGCAACAGTGGAAAAATCGAGGAATGATAACATCTACTGGCAAACCTATCAATCATGCACAGTTTATTTTAGATCTTTTAGAATCTATTCAGTTACCTCAGAAAGTACCTATTTGTAAATGCACAGCACATACCAAGCAACAAGATAGGATTTCAAAAGGTAATGCGAGAGCTAATACAGCTGCAAAACAGGCAGCATAAGAAGTATTTCTTGTAAATGAGGAACTACAACCCTCTGAGATTTTAGACTTAGAAATGTTAAAGACAATGCAGACACTTACTACGCAAGCTGAAAAATAAAGATGGGTAAAATGAGGAGCAATTCTCGAAAAGGGGCTGTACATCTCTAAAGAAGGGAAACCGATACTACCATCTAATTTGTTTAGATATGCAGCTTTGTTGAGCCATGGGCAATGCCATGTCTCAACAAGGGGGATGGTACAGCTGGTGAACCGAGTGTTCACAACATATGGATTTACAAACTATTCTAAAAAATTTTGTTTAATGTGCCACATTTGTAACAAACATCATGCACAAGGGACGTTAAAGCCCAAGCAAGGGAGTTTCCCTACACCACCATATCCGTTTCATACTATTTGTATGGAATTCATAGAATTGAACAAATGTAAAAATAAGAAGTATTGTCTTGTCATTGTAGATATGTTTTCCAGATGGGTGGAAGCCTTTCCGACCAAAAATCCAGACGCAGCTACGGTAGCGAAAGTCCTTGTTAAAGAAATCATCCCTAGATTTGGCATTCCGGAAAGGATCTACAGTGACAATGGTACACACTTTGTAAACCAAACCATACAACAGTTAAGTAAGCATTTTGACATTTCTTGAAAAAATCATTGTGCATACCATACGCAATCTGCAGGGCTAGTTGAGAGGCATAATGGAATTTTAAAGAATAAGTTAAGAAAATGAATAGCAGAAACAGAAAAGAATTGGGTGTACTGTCTGCCCCTGGCACTGTTGAGCATGAGAACTGTTCCAACTGCAAAAGGATTGACTCCTTTTGAAAAACTATTTGGAAGGGCTTATTATATACCCCAGTGGAAACCTCTCATGCCCGCAGACCAGGAAGCGGACTGTACACTAGCCGAATATATGAGAAATTTGTTGAATTCTAAACATCTGTTGCAGTCAAATTCTGTTTCAGATAAAGAACAAACCAAAACATCGGAAGTGGCAGTGATCCCAGGGAATTGGATCTGGGTGAAAACTATCAAAAAGAGGAATTGGACATCACCAAGGTGGGAAGGTCCATACCAGGTGCTTCTTTCAACACCCACTGCAGTCAAAATTGCAGAGTGAGCCTCGTGGATCCACCTGACGCACTGCAAACTAGTTAAGAAGTTTGAACTGGACAAAAATCTTACCTCTCCATCGGGGCCCTCAGCACAAAGTCTGGCTACAAAGGGGGTTCAGATCAATAGGACTGATCCGTCTCAACCCCAGTGAAGAAACCATCGGTGCTAAAGGTCCTATTAGGGCAGAGAGTAAGACCACATGTTAAAAGCAAAAATGATAGAATCTAGAAAAATCCAAATAGAGCTACTTGGAAGAGTTGGAGAAAATAGGAATACAGAATAACCATTTCCTCAGAAGTATTGCATAATCATTTTGTTAACTGTACTAGTGACAATAATCTTTTTGTTGTGGCCATTCCCTTTCCCAGCCACACAAACTGAACTGAATAAACGTGAAAAGTTGCACATAGACTGGCATCCAAACTTCAATACTTATCATGCAATCAAATATGTGTATGCTGAGACTTTCAATGTTTCGAATTGCTGGATTTGCACAGCTTTGCCAACAGCATATGGGGGGGGGGGGGTTATTGTTAACTTCAGTCCCTCTAGGGGTCAACGAGACCTGGAAAAACTTGGTTCATGATACATCAACTATTAAAGCACAAGATAAAATAGCATTGCCCTTGTCTGTTCAACAAAAGGGAACTGTGTGTTTTTACAAAAATGATACAGTCCAGGTGGGCTGGAGCAATTGCAATGTGACTGTTCCTTATAAATGCTATACTAAAGCTAATAATACAGGTTTTTATTGTAAAACAAACTATGATTCATTTTTTAAATTGATGCACAAAACAATTGAAGAAGTAAAACATGATTCTGTTCTCTATAAACAACTGTCTATAACTGACAGAAAAATGTTTCACGCAGGACAAATGTATATTCATAGTAAAGTTACTACTAAAGTAGAAGATTGTTATTTTATATGTGGTAGCAAAGCATATAAGTGGTTACCTGAGAATTGGTCTGGCAGTTGTTTTTTGGGCTACCTGGTTCTGGCCATACGACACACAGCAGTTTTACCTCTAGGAAAAATTTGAAATGTTCGAGAAGCCATCAAGAAGCCTGTCAATCCAGTAGGACAACTCGATGCACCCTGGAAAAATCATCATGCTGTGGGTGATGGACTGACACACATGGACTTGAGTGATTCTGTTATATCGTGGGTAGGCATATTACCAGCATATGGAGCAGTAAAATCGATCTGGGAGCTGAGAAATCTGTCTAAACTTCTCGAAGTAATGAGCAATGCAACCTTTTCCGCTCTAGAATTTGTGACTGATTAACTGAATGCCATGAGAACTGTAGTGCTTCAAAACCACATGGCTCTTGACTTCACCCTAGCAGCGAGAGGCGGTACTTGCGCTTTAATCCAGGAGGAGTGCTGTTCGTATATTCCTGACCATAAACACGAGATAGACAATCACCTTGAGGTAATTCAACAAGTGTCGGCCATGACCAAACCAGGACCAAATCCATTGACGGACTTTTTCCAGAAATTGTTTGGGGGGTGGGGCAGTATCCTAATGAACATTCTGATTGCCATCTGTGCAGGAATGATCCTACTGGGGGTATGTGGTTGCTGCTGCATTCCTTGCATAAAAGGACTGATTAAAGACTTTATAGACATGTCAGTTTCAGAAACCTTATATCAAGGTGCTGAATTTGAAGAACTGTTGAAAAATTGAAAATGCTTTCATAAGTTTAAACTGAATGACTCTCTTAACTGCAAATCCTGAGTAGGGAGAGGTTAGGGGAAGAAAAACTGTTTATGCTTATTTTTGAAAGTAGAATAAAGTATTAAAAGGGGGGAAATGTTAGAAAAATATGTATTAGTAATATGCTTAGTGCATTTGAGGTTTGAAAAGGGTTAACACGTTTATTCTATTTCACACTGCATAAATCTGTATGAACTGCAGAAGCATTCCAATCTTGTAATGTCATGAAATATGCGCAGTTATGATCTTTGATTATGCTTTGGAAATTTACAGGGAAGCATACAATTTCTGCTAGTGTCAGGAAAATAATAAATAGATGTATCACTTCTAATGTCATGAGATTTAAACAAAGAGTTATTGATTTTCCGCTTATGCTATGAGAAAATACACAGCTGCAGTAGCTATTGATAATGAAGACAAAAGGCTGCTTGAAAATATAAACTGAAATCAGCATTTACTTGTACCTAAGCTAGAAAAGTACCTTGAAATGTAACATGTATTAAAACTGCACAACAGAAGCCTGTAGTGGGCTAAAGCCCCCAAGGTCAGGTTGTTTTTCTCAAATGTTTTTCATAAATCCAGTCATGTCAGCAGGAAATCCAAGTAACATTTTCTATGTAACACATAATGAGTTTTAAATCTGAACATGTCAGCAGAAAATCTGAGTAACATTTGCTGTAGAACAATACAGAAAGTTGTGTCTAACTACGTCAACCATAGAAAGTAACATTTTGTAGAACAGTATAAGAGAAGCATACTTCCTGTTAGTAATTAGGCAAAATCCTGTATTTGCATGTTTTTGTCTCCTTGCTGCAAGTAATAAAAGGTGCCATACCTGAACCTGATGTGAATTGGTCTTTGAAGTTTTTTCCTTTGACATTTACAATAGTAGTTTGCATCAATAACCTCTACCGTAGTTCAATTTCTGAATGTATTTGTTGCTATCTATTTTGTTCTATGTTTACATTTGTTGCTTTTTATATATATAACTAGTCCATGTATCTATAACCTGTGCTGTATGGAGCTTTTCTTCTGGGTGTCTGCTGAAAAAAGGCTCAAGCTCAGTTGGACATACCCGGTTAACAAATGTCAAAACAAAATAAAATAAATAAATGTGTATCGTGTTTCCTTGTATCATACATTATTGTTTCTAGTGCTTAACAATTAAGTACACATCTGCTAAGTTTTATAAAGTTTCTCTGTGTAAATCAGAGATATGGTAGACCTTGCTGAAGCCAGTTTTGTAGACAAACCGTTCTGTCAAATTTCCCAAACTTGAAAAAATTGTTTTATCAGCCATAAGTGAAATGGAGGAAATTCCCCCACAAGTCCACAACCCCCTGCACTCCTGACCTAAAACAAAATCTTTTGAGGTTGCAAAACATTCTGGGAAGGCTTATAAACTTTGATGGAAGGGTCCATCAATAAAATGGGCTTCAATTAAAGGTAGCGTTACGGTTGATTACCAACTTCTTTACTGCTGTTATTAAACATACATATTTATATTTCAATTAATATACCATTACACATTACATACATCTCCCTAAAGCTTCATTATAGCAGCATTTGTTCTGAAACCAGGGTGCTATTACTCTTACTATAAAACTTAATTAACAATCTGGATTATAATTATTAGGGAGAGAAATTTCAATAATGAATTTATATTTATTTCATCATTCTAACTAATATACTTTTCCATCTAGGGCAAAAGGAGGATGCATCATCAAACCACTCAAATCTCTTTATAGTTACCCTTCAGTTCCTGCGACCTACATCTCTTTATTTTACCTATTTAGGCATTGTTAACCAGGTTAGTCACACTAGGCCAGTAGTCTCTTTTCAGGGAAGACCCTAGGTGGTATTTTTACTAAGAGAAAGTTGGCCAGGGCAGCAGGAAACTTCCCCTACTCTTTTCAATAGGTGTTGTGAGATCTTTTACACCCACCTGAGCTACTCCCAACTCAGGAAGATACGGCCTCAGTTTAACATGCCATTCAAAGGATGATGCAGTCAGAAATGCACCACCCTCCTTATACTGCAGTGTTACTCAATCTATCTGGTGTGGGAATAGAACTCACAGCCTTCTGCATCAAAGGCAAGTCTGTTGTGCCACTGACTTTACTTATGATGCTGTGCTTTCTGACCTCCCGCCTTACAACTATCCATTAGCAAGTAGACAATCACTTCTGTCACACTCTTCCAATATTTATTTATTTACCTTTTTTTTCACTATTTGGTAACTCGGTAGGTTCAAAGACCCTTTTCACCCATTACGTGTGGGCCTGACTCCAATAACTCCCCTAGATGTTTCTTCCCTTAAGACATAACCTTATTTTGTATAAGATATTGCCCTTGTCTGTTTTATTTCTTCTTCCTTTGTCAGTTTAGAGATTAGCCCTGATGGCAACATTATAATTCTCTTCATTCAGACCATAACTCATTTGTAATATAATTCTCTTCATTCATACCATAACTCATTTGTAATATAATTCTCTTCATTCAGACCATAACTCATTTGTAATCTTTACCAGATTGTACCATGCCACTGCTTTGACAAAAATGTCACCTCATGCTTATACCGTAATATGTCCAGCATCACTGTCTTCTCAGTCTTACTCTCCAGAGGCAGTCATATAGGTTCATAGGTAAGTAACAGGCTTTCTGCCTGAGGGCATCTATAAGCCCAGCCAGAATGTGTTGGCTTTCGCCGCCCCCTTAGATTAGTTCCCTGTGCCTCGGTCCAGCAGAGCCATTAGTTCCCTGTGCCTCTGTCCAGCAGAGCCACTGCAGTGATCCCCAGGGTAAATTTTCTGTTTCCCATCTACTCGTCAAGGTTTCTCTTGAAGAGTGTTAGTGAGGGGCTTTGCCTAATGTAGATTGGAATCCTGTTCCAAAGCATGGGGTGTCTCTGGGAAAGGAATATATCCCTCCAGCACGTCCTATTTATCATTGTGGTGAGGTTTAGATCCCTAAAGCATGTGGCTCTTGGGGATTTGTTTTTTTTTTTAGGTGGATCATGTCCATCAATTCTGGGTTGGACATGGCCTTGTATGTCAGGCAGAGATCACCTCTGAGTAAGCGGTATGCAACCGAGTACAGCTGGAGTTTCTTCAGTCGGGCTGCATAGGGCATATGTCTGAGGCCAGTAATCCTCTTGGTGAGGTAATTCTGTGGTCTTTCCAGCTGTTGCAGGTGTCTTGTAAGGTACATCCCAAATATGGGGCATTATACTCTATGATGGGTCTGATGAGTGATGAGCAGAGAGGCATAATAACCTCTTTTGTTCTAGATGCAAACCCTTTTGTGATTATGTGGGCCACATAGAAACATTTTCTAACCACCTTGGCAATATGATTATCAAAGGAGAGATTACTATCTACTTGGGTCCCCAGATCCCTTATTACATTTTCTATATTTAGGGGACTACCCCTTATGTTGTAGTCTGTGGCTACTTTGTTTTTTCTAAAGGAGATGACTATGCACTTTTTGGCATTTAGCTTGAGGCCATGATTTTGACACCAGGTATCTGTCTCAGTGAGACCCTTATGGAGGTTTTCTGTATCAGCTGGAGAGTCAGTTATGGCCCAGAATTTGCAGTTGTCTGTGAAATTGGTCAGCCATAGTCCTCCTGTTCTTGCCTGTACCTTTGAGAAGTATATACCGAACAGGAGGGGTCCCAGGACTGAGCCCTCGGGGATGCCACTTGTAACTGGTTTAGAGTCGGACCTAGAGCCTGCAACTCTCACCGTGTGGGTTCTATCCGTGCGCCAATTGGCAACCCATCTCGTGATGTAGGGGTTTATGTTCAGGCTGGTGAGTTTGTCTATAATACCAGAATGGGGAATGCTGTCAAAAGCCTTTGGAGGTCTAGGTAGGCTGTGTGGACTTCCTTTCCCTCATCTAAAGCCTTGGTAATTGTTTCAAAGAAGTCCACCAGGTTTAGGAGGCATAATCTGCCCTTAACAAGGCCAAACTGGGTAGGGTCCAATGTTTGAAGGTTCCCAATGTCTCTGTTAATGAATTCCATGATGATGCGCTCCACAGCCTTGCAGACCAGGCTAGTCAGGCTTATAGGGCGATAGTTCCCGGGGTCTGTTGTGGCTCCACCTTTGTGGAGCAGGATAACTGTTGCTGTGTGCCACTCTATGGGTACGTACCCTGTAGACAGGCTGAGTTTGAACAGTGTTTTTAGGTGAGGGGTTAGTTCATTATGGAGCTTGTGTAAGACACAGCCTGGGACACCGTCTGGTCCCATTGAAGCTATATTTTTGGCTTTGGATAGGGCTGTTTTAACCTGTGTGTCAGTGATTGCCGGGGCACTACATTCTTCTGGTACAGTTATGGGCCCTTTAGGGGGTGAGAGGGGGATGAAGTTTGCACTAAACCTGTCTGCCAGAATGTTGGCAATATCAGTCGGTTGAGTGTATTTTGTGCCATTCTGCACTAACTCAGAGCAGATCTGAGAGTTTCCACTTAGGTTCTTTACATAGCTAAAGAACACTTTGTGGTTATCTTTGGAGTCCTTGGCAATTTTTCGTTTGAAGCTAGCCTTGGATGATTTAATAAGGGATCGTAGTTTCTTGCTGATACTGATCAGGGATGTCTTTCCTTCTTGGGATTTTACTCTTTTCTGTACTAGTTTCTTCCTTCTATTGTATAGCTTGTTTATGGCAGGAGTCCACCAGACTGGTTTCCTTTTCTTGGAGGAGTGAGTCTTGGTTTTGCTTGGGATAGCACAATCCATGCATTCTTGCAGGTGCTCATAGAGTGCCTTTGTAAGGGATTCAGCAGCTTGGATAGTGTTGTCCTTTAGCATGGGAGCTGTGAACCTTTCCACCTCAGTCTTAAGTAACATGAAGTTTGCTTTTGAAAGGTTTTTCACTGTGGTTTTCTTGATTGGGGGTGGGGGCGGAATGTGGATATCCAGAGTGATTAGTCTATGGTCTGATCTAACCAGCGAGGGTTTGACCTCCGGTGTCGAACACGGTCGCCCATGTTGGTGATGACCAGGTCCAATATGTTGTCACCTCTGGTGGGGGTGTTGACCAGTTGATCCAGGGCATTTGAGTTTATAAATTCTAGGAAGTGTTGGGCAAGGGAGTTAGTACTTGAGTAGTTCTCCCAGTTAATGTTTGGGTAATTGAAATCACCCAATATTAGGGCATTTGGTAGGACCTTCATATTTTCCAATGTCTCCAGAAACACGGAATGGGGGTCCTGGGTCATGGTGGGTGATCTGTAGCAAGCTACAATTTGAATTGCAGTTTTGCCCGTTGTTAGTTGCACATGTATGATCCCTGAGGCATTGTGCTGTGCCACTAACCTGGAGGTGTGGGTCTCCTTGATGACTATGGATACATCCCCACCTTTTGTGTTTTGGTCCGGGTTCTGTGGCCGAAAAGTATGGTATGAGTTATAGCCTGGTAGTACTGGGGTGCTCTCTGGAGCCTTAAACCAGGTTTCTGTTACTGCAAAGATATCGATGTTCTCCATACTGAGGAGTGCCTCCAGTGCATGTATTTTGAGGTTTAGACTTCTGGCGTTGAGTAGCATTACCCTCAGTTTTTGGTTACTTGTGCTATTTACAGTGGTGGGTTTGTCTTTTGAGCCTCACCCAAAAAAGGCACTATGGGGGCAGCAAATATCTTGGCCAGTATTCGAAAGCCTAAGGGTGACAGGTGCAAGCCATATCTTGTGAAGCAACGTGGCTTATCGAGCATGTCATCACAGGTGGACAGATACTGGATCCCCTTTGAATGACACCAGAAACTTAGCCAATTGTTGAAATTGATCATTTTCTTTCTTTATACTGTGGTATCATTCTTGGTGTGTGTATACATGAGTATAGAATACTGGAGGTCTTGACGTGGAGTCCCAAAAATAAAGATTTAAAATCAGTGCCTAAGCAGAAGGCTTTCACTGCTTTGTGTCTATGTAATTTCATATTCTCAGTCAATGTGCAGCCACCATAACTGGAAGACTTATTTTACAGTACTTGACAGTTCCTTTTTGCATGCACTCAATCTCTACATACTATGACATGCTCATCAGGTTAAAGCCATTCCAAGTAATTATACATCCATAACAGTACAAACAAATACATAAAAAATAAGATACACATCCCATTGTCAGGATATCACTCCTGTTAAAATTTTACATACTGCATAAATTCAGTACTTAATAAACAACTGTGAACTTCAAAACAATAAAATGTGGTACCGCCAAACAGAAATTAATTTTCTGTATCTTACAGGCTTCTCAGAACAGACCTACGGCTTGCCTTCGAGCAACCAGGGACCCAGTAGTCCAAGATCTATGGTACCTTCATAAGTCCAACAATCACACAAATACCAGAACAAGTGATCTAAACCTGCTTCAGCAGATCCATAAAACAAGGTGCAGAGACAGATTTGCTACTCAGCATCTCCGTCACCTCTGAAATAGACTCATTCTGCAGATAAAGCAGTGTGATTTACTACCTTCTTTCAGATAGGACTTCCTTCAATGGCCTATATCTCCTTCAGAGGGGAGATACAGTCAATGGTGGGAAATTGAGTGGCTGTACCTCCCCTACAATTTGGGGATCACATCCCATTTTTTTATATGTATTACATCTGAGGTCAAACTTGGAGAAAAGGAAAAAAAAACTATTTCCAGTTCTCCGAAATATAGATCTCACACTAAAAGCACATGACTTGTGGTAAAACAAACTCTGATATATGAAGATTATCAAAAATGTGACAAAGTGACAGCAGTACTGTAATATTTGTGATAAGAACACATAATAAATGGCAATGCTCCCCTCCCCCACAAAAAATCCTCCCTGAGTTTAACTCGGCACCACTGCTGTCTTGCAAAAGTTTATCTGTAATCTTTGGTTTTTGACTTATATTCATAGGTTCATAGGTAAGTACTAGATTATATAAGCCTAGCCAAAAAGGTTCCTTGGCTTTCGCCACCCAAGAAATTATTTTCCTGTGCCCCTATCAAGCAGTGCTGCAGAAGTGATCGCCGGGGTGAATTTTCTATTTCCCATCCAGTCATCAAGGTTTTTCTTGACATGAATGGGTAGTTTGTTCCAGAGTAGGGGAAGTGTCTGGGACAGGAATCTATCCCTCCAGCATGTTCTGTTTATTGTGGTGACAAGGTTTAGGTCCCTGGAGCATGTGGTTTGGAGAGATTGGGATTTCTTTAAGTGTAGCATGTCCAACAGCTCTGGGTTTGACATAGCTTTGTATGTTAGGCAGAGACTGTCTCTGAGTAGGCGATATGCGATGGAGCAGAGCTGGAGTTTTGAGACAGTCTGCGCATGGCATCTGTTTGAGGCTGGTAATCCTCACAGTGAGGTATTTCTGTGGCCTTTCCAATTGTTGTAGGTGTTTTGTGATATACATGCCAAACGGGGCATTGTACTCTATAATGGGTCTGATGAGGGATGAGTAGAGAGGAACTATGACCATTTTTCTAGAGGAGAACTCTTTTGTGATGAGGTGTGCCACATAGGAGGATTTCCTGACTGTGGCGATGTGGTTAACAAAGGAGAGGCTACTGTCCACCTGTGCGCTGAGGTCTCTTATCACACTTTCAGTGTTTAGTGAGCTACCGCCTATGTGGTAGTTCATGAGTACTGAGTTTTTCCTAAAGGGGATGACAATGCACTTTTCTTGGCACTGAGCTTGAGGCCATGACTTTGACACCAAGCATCTGTCTCTGTGAGGCCCTTTTGTAGAATGTCTACATCATTAGGTGATTCTATTATGGCTCCCAGTTTGCATTCATCTGCGAATTTTGTTAGCCAAAGACCTTCTGTGTTGGCCTGCACTTCAGAGACGTAGATGCCGAACAGGAGAGGACCCAGGACTGAACCCTGTGGTACGCCACTTGTTACTGGTCTGAAGTCGGACTTGGAGTCGGCTACTTTTACTGTGTGGGTTCTGTCAGTGAGCCAGTTGGCCACCCATCTTGTGACATAGGGATTTATGCCCAGTTTAGTGAGTTTATCTATAATTCCAGAGTGGGGGATGATATTGAAAGCTTTGGTGAGGTCAAGACAGGCTGTGTGCACTACCTTGCCCTCATCTATGGCTCTAGTGACTGCTTCAAAGAAGTCAATCAGGTTTAATAGACATTATCTACCTTTTACAAACCCAAACTGAGTGGGGTCCAGGGTTTGGAGGTTACCTATGTCTTTGTTTATAAGCTCCAAGAGGATATGTTCCATGGCCTTGCAGACCAGGCTCGTCAGGCTAATGGGTTGGTAGTTTCCAGGGTCCGTGGTGGCACCCTCTTTGTGGAGTGGGATAACCGTCATTGTGCACCATTCAATAGGCACATAGCCTGAGGTGAGGCTATGAATGAACATGGTACTTAGGTGGGGTTCCAGTTCATTCTGTAGTTTGTGCAGTATGCAGCCTGTGATGTTGTCTAGTCCCATGGATGCTGTGTTTACAGTTTACATAACATTTATTCATCCATGATAGACATACCTCTAAATGTCTTATCACAAGAAATCTTGACAAAGCCTAAAACAATGGGGGTACAAAGTCCCCAAAAATAGGGAGAAATTTTAAATATTGCTCTTATAAAATCTAGAAAATTGCTAGAATAAAAGGAGTTGTGTTAACAAGCATTTTCTGAAGGATATGAAGTTTGAAGCTCAATTATTTAGTGACTTCAATACTCAGTGACTTGTCAGAAAACTTCAAAGTTTATGATGAACAGACCAAAAATATGAAGCAAAAATCTGGGCAAACTGTAAAACTCTGGACAGATGAGTGGTATGATAATAAACCTATAGACATGTTTTACCATAAATAAACTAGTAAAATTTACAAATACAATTTTTTTTCAGTAGAGAATTCAGATAACAACTACCTACGTGCATTACAAAGAATACCGTACTGTATGTAATACTCGTACTGGTAATACTTGTTATGATAAATTATAAGCTAATAAGCTACATACTTTTAAAGTGCTTATACATTGAAACTAAAAATCAGTAAAAAATTTCAGTCTGTTTTTAGGCTAAAGTTTCATCAGCAATGAATAATGCTACATAGCCATACATAAGCAGTGCCATTGAGAATTTAACACTTAACCGAAAGCCATTGTTTATGTAGATGTTCCCTTGACTACAACAGATTCTGTTTTCCTAATTTGTGCTTGACATCCCACAATAATACCATATCTACATACAAAAATGCATAAATTCTTGTTACCTGGTTCAGTATGGGCCAGCTGCTGCAGGTAGGCAGTTATCCAGTGATTTGAAATTCCATTTAATGGCACTATCCCTGGTGTTGGTCCGAGGGCACTACATTCCAAGCCAAGAAGGAGTTTCCTTGCTTCATATATCTGAAGAACATTTCTTTCCAGCCCTTTTACAATAACAGACTGTGAAAAAAATTACATCAAAAAATGTAATGAAATCTACATTGTAAAGAAGCATTTCTTTACCTGCTTAATGCTTGTAGTGAAAAATAGTGAAAACTAAACTATAAAGTAGCATTTATTTTTTTAACGTTTGATAACCAGCTGGGTGGGGCCATCTTAAGATGACATTTTCAGACCAAGCTGAGCCTTGGGTAAACTGCAAGATACAATGAGATCAGCGAGCAGGACACATAGCTGACAATGCTTAGTAAGGGTGTAAAACACTGCACTGAGTATAGACCCAGCACAACTCAGTAGAAATAATTACATAAGATATAACATGCTTTCACAAAATCCACGACAGATGGTAACAGAATACTACATAAGCAGCACGGAAGATACTACAGATGTTTTAACCTTCATTCTAGAAAAGGCAAAAAAGCTAGTGTGGTAGCGTGCATGTGGAAATCGTTTGAGAAGACAATAATGAGAACATTGCACTATTGCTAGATCAGATGCAGTATGTTGAACCTGGTTGATTTGGTATAATATCATTTTTGTTTTCAGCAATTACATTTGTTATGCATTTTGTGCCACACTGCATTATGACTCACTAATCATGTCCACTACCTGCAAACCAACAGCACTCCCATGACTGATCTCTCCATTTGTTGCCCTATTAGCAGTGAGAGCTGCTCTGGAGGCTATCATTCATGCAGCCATCATGTTTTCTTCTTATTTTAAGCTTAACCCCCTTCCCCAGTGGCTGATGTTCTCACACTCATACATAAGGACTTGCTCTGCCTTCATGTGTGGAATGTTCCTGCACAACCTATATGGGCTACTGCATAAAAACAACTTGGCATATTTTGCAAAATGACCATCTTTCTCTCTGGTAAGTTCTGGTCATGTAGCAGGCTGGGCTTCCTCCCTACTCCCATGATGGGTAAACCAGTGTTGGACACTCACATCCACCGTCCCACTTTCCAGCTCATCCAGTATGCCAGAGTCCCCATGTCCCTATCCACTAATAAGTCTTGGCTTTTCTGGGATGCACTCAGGGCTTCATCAATCTACTTTATGAAACTGGGGCTACAACATTTCAGTTTTGGATTAAAAATAATTTCCTAAATGATAACAGCTATGTTTGCACCATTACAGTTTTATTCTGTAATATGTAACAAATTATACCAGAAACCAGAGCATAATTTAAAGCATCTATTTGTTGTCAGCTTACATATTACAATGGCGTGGCCAAAAAGGTATGCACTTCCACATGCACAAATGCACTGTAGCATTTCATGTGGTACTTCCACGTGCACAAATGCACAGCAGCATTTCACATGGTACTTCCATGTGCACAAATGCACAGCAACATTTCATATGGTGGGGTATTTTTCTTTCCAACTTATTGGTCTAGCTGGGGCAGAACACTTACACATCACAGGTACAACACATAGACATTTACTAATGTCCAGTTATATAGTATGCTAGCCTTTACCATTATTACTGAATGACTTATGCATTACAAAGGTGTGGCCAGAGAATGCACATTTCTACATAAACATGCACAAATGTGCAATAGTGCTGCACTAAATATGATAAACTTTAATTTTAATTGTCTAATTGGAGTAGGGAGATCCTTATATATCACTGGTACACCTGTTTACAATCACTTAAACTTTTATTAATGCCAATACACATATCATGCTAGTCTTTAATATGATTGTTGAATGGCTTACATATAACAATGGCATTGACAGAGGGCATGTCATTCCACATGGACATGAGCAATGGGAGTTGACATGATTCAATTCAAATTTTGCAAAAACGTCTGAAAAAATCTATCTGCAAACCTAACTACAGTGCACATAAGCACATAATAGAGCACTAATCCACAGACTCAACAACCACTGATACTTTTCTGATAGTATGTTCTTGTGTACTCCACATCTGTTTGACTTAAAGCTATACTCTCTTTAGTTCCAGTCACTAACTCATTCCAGAGCCATGTGGCCTACCTAGCCATCACTTTTCACTCTCATCTATTGCTTTGTTTAAGCTGACAGCATACTCTTTCATGGGTCTAGTTGAAAGTATTAAAAATAATAAAGACTTTCTTACAGTTTCTAATAGCAGGTGATTATATAATGGGAGCACAGACAAAATGGTTTCAAATGTCTTCAGGTGATGCAAATATTTTGTTTGTCAACAAGAATCCAACAAATAATCATGGCGAAAAACAGACAGATGGCAGAATGAGAAAATGATGCCGGCCGTGCTTTCAGACTTTGTCTTCTACAAGCACCTTATATTCTCTGGGCTTCTTGCACAGAGAGGGATGACTCACTCTAAGATATTCAGTACCTTTCTTCCTCCTCATATCCTTATAGACTGGACTTAAGAATTAAGTGTTATTGCGCTCACAAATCATGACATTAGTATTCTAACTACTTTTATAATGTTCACTAAAACAGCAGGTGTCTAAAATAATCATATTCACTGTTTTTTTAATTAAATACGTCAAAGTTAGTTTTTCTACAAATGGCACTCCTTTATCCTCCTGGTATATTCTGTGTTTATACCTTTATTACATTTGGCACCACAAACTGCTCAGACATCACCTCCAGATTCTCAGTCTGTTTTCCCTTGAAGTTTATGATCTTTGCTTATTAAACTGCTCCTACTGTTAGACACAAACTACACTCCAAACTTCAGTCTTAACTTCAACTGCTAGCACCTATCAAAAGGTCAAATTATTCTAAGCACAACTTTGATGCAAATACTGAAGCATCATGTATGTGGATCTGATCAGAACGCCTCACCTGGAAATTAGACTGTTCAATTAAATCATGATATCTCCCCTCACCTGGAAATTATATTGTTCAGTTACATCATAATATCTGGCCATTTTCCCAGGTAGACCACCTGTGAGGCTCCTGGTCTCCATCAGATATCACAAAGGCAGCAGCTTCATCTGAACCCTCCTCTTGGTTTAGGAGAGCTGGATGCTATCTGCTTTGTCCTGTTCTCCTGTGGCAGACTCTACACTGATCGCAACAGACTGAAACAAGTGTCCCCCCGCATCCACTAAGTGACGGTCAATCTCTTCATACCTCCTAAACTCATATTTACCAACTACATAGACACACAACATTGGAGAAGAAAGAAAGAAACTTCTCAAAGAGCACACAGTTGACCCAAATATCCACTTGTTTCACTCTAACACAATTGAGACAGACGGCACAAAAGCTGGCTTGGAATTTCTACACTGTTCTTGTTGCCATGGAGCTTTTGTTGAATTTAGTAGTTTTATTTCTTTTTTTTTAATCTAATATTCTGCCATGTTGTCATGCTACAGTTCTGACAGTGAACTTATCCATAGTCAGTGGCTAATACGGGTGTGTGTGTGTCTACACCCATATACACACACACACACACACACACACACACACACACACACACACACACACACACACACACACACACACACACACACACACGCACACTTGCTTTCAAAAGACAATTTAATATATGCAACTTATGAGTCCTTAGAATCATGTTTAACTCTCACACTGTCCATTTCTTTTGGGAAAGTTCTTGGTCCACACAACTGTATTTGGAGACACAGACTGAGGAGTCTCCCTCTGCAACTATTATCTTGGTCATTATGGCTACATCTTATCAATAAAGCTCCATGTTTTGACATTTCTTAAATTAAATGCTGCAGCATATTCTTGCAAATGTAAATGTGTATGTGTGTGCGTATATGTGTGTGTGTGTATGTGTGTGTGTGTGTGTGTGTGTGTGTGTGTGTGTGTGTGTGTGTGTGTGTGTGTGTTTGTGTGTATATATATATATATATATATATATATATATATATATATATATAGACTATTCACTGAAAGCACATTTCACTGAAACACATTTGACTGCGCACAATTCACTGAAAACACAATTCACTGAAACACATTTCACTGAAAGTTATATATGGCCTTTTATTTTATTTTATTTATTTTACATTTGTTGACTGGGATAGTCCGACTGGATACATGTCCATTTTCAGCGGAGGACCGGGGAGAAAAGCTCCAACATAGTCACAGAGACAAATAGTTACATATTAGTGTTTAAGATAGAAAAGAATAAGAAGAATAAAAAGCAATTTACATACTACATACTACACTTGCTACCTTGTTCTAACAGACACAACTAGAATAAAAAGCAATTTACATACTACATACTACACTTGCTACCTTGTTCTAACAGACACAAACTAGAATAAAAAGCAATTTACATACTACATACTACACTTGCTACCTTGTTCTAACAGACACAACTAGAATAAAAAGCAATTTACATACTACATACTACATACTACACTTGCTACCTTGTTCTAACAGACACAACTAGAATAAAAAGCAATTTACATACTACATACTACACATGCTAGCTTGTTCTAACAGACACAGCTTACGACAGTTCAATATACAGATCTTTAAAAAGATGCTAGTGAATTTATTAAGACAGTTTATAGATTATAGTTTGGCTAATGTACAGTGAACATACTTTTTGATTACATTTCCCCACTCTAGGTTGTCCTTTTGGGTTTAGAATTACTTGAGAAGTAGTATGGCCTTGGTTTAATGAAGAGGAGCTAGTCTGGATTTGAGTATGGACATAGCCAATGCGACTTAAAATGGAGTTTTGTTGGGGAGGGAGTTCCATAGCTTTCCAGTGGTATTGGCGAACAGAGCATCGCCACCCATATTGTTGGATTTGAGTGTTTGGACAAGGAGTCTGTTTGATGAGCGAAGGCAACTTAGACTGGTGTAAGGAATTATTATATTTTTCAGTGCAGGGGTGTTATCAGGTTGTTTAAGAATTTTAAAAGCTTCTATGAGTTGGTTCATCTTGAGAAGATTAGGGAGTTCTATCCAGTCAAGTTGTTTCAAGTTAAAGCAGTGGTGTGTTCTATAGGGCAATCCGGTTACAAATCTGGCAATATGATTATAACAACCTGAAAGTTTGTTCAGGTCAGATTTGTTAAGGTTAGAAAGCACGGGAGAGGCATATAGAAAGGTAGAGAGAAGGTGTGAGTGGGCAGTGGCCACTTTGGCCAGAGGGGTTAGGAAGTTCTTTATCCTGTATAAGGACCCAAGTTTCTTGTTTACGGACTTAATGGTTTGGTTGATATGCATATCAAATCTAAGTTTGTTGTCAATGATAACTCCTAGTAGCTTTGTGTAGGAATCTGGTGAGATGATGGTACCATTATTGGATTGTATAGTAAGATGTGTGGGAGGGGATGTATTTGTTGGATAGAAGAGAAGTAGTTTGGTTTTGTTTGGGTTTAAGATCAGATGATGATCTGAGAGCCAGTTTTCGACTGTAGTAAAACAGAGCTGGGTGGCAGCTTGTAGGTTTGGTAGAGAGTCATCGGAACATATTAGAGTTGAGTCATCTGCATACTGAATACAGGTGGCTTCGGGGATGACTGAATGGAGGTCATTTATAAAGACTGAGAAAAGAAGAGGTCCTAATATGGAGCCTTGAGGAACTCCTATGGTATTTGGTAGCAGGTGATAGAGCTTATTTTGCCACAGAACTGCTTGTTGTCTACCCGAGAGGTAGGCATGAAACCATTTAAGGGCTGTATTGTCTAGGTACAGGGTTTTCAGAGTGTGGAGAAGTAGCCGGTGGTTCACCATGTCAAAGGCTTTCGACAGGTCCAGAAAGAGAGCTGAGGATATTTTTTTGTTATTCCGGTTTTGGTTAATTTTATCGGTAAAAGAGAGGAGGGTGGTGGTCGTGCTGTGATGAGGTCTGAATCCATGTTGAGAGTTGGTCATTAGTTTATTCTGGGTGAGATAGTGCATAAGTTGTTTGTGGACACACCTTTCCATGATTTTGGCAAGTGGTGACAGTATGGCTATTGGCCTATAGTTCGATAGTTCTGTGGATGAGCTACCTTTATGGAGTGGAATGACATAGGATATTTTCCATATTGAGGGGATTGTGGCCTCAGTTATGGTTCTATTGATTAGGATCGAGATAGGATAGGCTACGGCATCTGCAGCTATTTGCAGATATTCAGCTGGGAGTAGATCTGCAGAAAGGGTAGTTGGTTTTAGCTTCTTCAGTAGGGATCTGATGTAGGATGTAGAGATAGGCTGAAGGTTAAAGGATGGTAGTGACTTGGGTACAGAATTTTTTAGTGTAGAGGAGGGGGGAGGTAGTTGGTTGGCTAAGGACTGAATAGTCTCGGTAAAGAAAGTATTGAAGGTATTTGCTACTTCTTCTGGGCTTTTACCACTTAGTGTCCCAGGGGTAGGAGTGGAGGATTTGCCTGGATGGAGAAGGTTGTTTAAACCTGCCCAGAACTTCAGGGGGTTGTTTTGGTGTTTATGTTGCAGATGGCAGAAGTAGTTTTTTTTGTCAAGGGAGATGGCTTTTTTAGTCTCACTTCTCAGTTGTTGGAATTTAATGCGATCTAGGGGTAACTTGGTAGTGCGCCATTTGTTCCATGCCTTATCTCTAAGTGTTATTTTGGATTTGGACCTTTTCCCCACTGTAGTGCAACTCTGGAGTTAGAATATATAGTAAGGGGGTGTGGGGGGCACCCCCCACATTGGAGGGTGGGGGCGTAGCCCCCCACCTATTTTTAATATTTTGAACTATACACATGGATACTTGCAATTTCAATAAATTACTCTTTTCTAAACTTAATATATATCCAAACTATGTGGGGGGCTATGCCCGCACACCCTACAATGTGAGGGGTGGTGCCCCCCATACCCCCCTTACTATATATACTAACTCCAGGGTCACACTACAGTGGGGAAAAGGCCATATATAACTTTCAGTGAAATGTGTTTCCGTGAGGTGAGTTTTCAGTGAATTGAGCTTTCAGTAATTTGTGCACAGTCAAATGTGTTTCAGTGAAATGTGCTTTCATTGAATAGTCCTAGACCCATATATATATATATATATATATATATATATATATATATATATATATATATATACCCACACACACACACACACACACACACATATATCATTTTTAGCATTAGCAACTTGGTGGTTAAGCCTTGGTTGTAGATGACTGTCACTATTGAAATGACACCCTGATCCCATGTGCAAAAGTGAGAAAAGGGGTTGTGGATGGATGTACAGATGGGTTTGGTTTTGGTATTTTCTTTTTAACTGTACATATGTTTTGTTCATTTCTTATGTGATCTTATTCATATGTGCCTGCAAATGGTCCACTGAGTTCAGTGTACCACCCGGTAAACAAATATATATATAAATAAATAAATTCTAGTTCTCTCATTTTCTTATTTTCATCTGAGTGCACTGACTGAAGAAATTCTCACTGCACTTCTTTGATTCTTTGAACTTTAATTTGTTTGTCTTAGACAAACATCTGTAATATTTTCCATATTTCCCTGCAAAAAACAAGGGACCTTGTTTTGGCTTCTTGTTCAACAATTTCAACTTCAGGCTGCAAACCTTCTTATGGCTTTTGAATTCTTGCTTTTGGTCTAGCCTGGAAAACTGGTAGTCATCTTCCGCAGTTTTTATAATAGTATTTTTATCTCTACTGATTTCTTTCTGGCATTTCCTTTAATTTGTATTGATTCTGAGGCATCAATAATGCAGATAAAGTAAGTGATTTGCTTTGGAGCCTTCTGCCAATTAACAATTGAGCTGGCAAGAGATCACAACCATGCAAAGGAATATTTCTATATTCTAAAAGTGAGAGACAACAATCATCATAGCTATTGCTACTGCTGCTTCTCATGAGATTCTTCAGTGTTTGGATAGCTCCTTCTACTTCCCATTAGGTTGTGGGTAGTTTGGACTATTACATGTCTGAATTCCCACCATGCATAAATCTGATGAATTCTTACTTTTGTACTATGGACTATCAACAGACATGAGAACATCAGGTATCTCCTGTCTCAAGAATACCAACTTAAGGACTTCCAGTGCGGCACTTTTTGTGTATACAGCAGACTCCTAGATGGCCAGCTAGGGGACTGATTAATATACGTGAAAAGCTGTCAAGTGAGAAAGAAAATCCCCAATTTAGTAACAAGGATCTGCTTATGAAGCTCAAGAAAATTTCACAGAGAAGCAAATTGGAAAGGAGACCGACAAAAGACATGAAAAAAATCTGTATTAAGGCCTGATACCCAAGTAACATATCAAATCAGTAGAAAACCACATCAGGAATGGCAGTCACCGATGAATTACTGCCACAATCTATGGAGAAAATATAAACCAGATGCAAACAGAAATTTTCAAAATGAGCGAACTTTGGCCAACTATATCGATACAAGCATGAATGTAAAAGAAGTAGAAGATACTCATTTTAAGCACTCTGATGACATTACTGAACTACAAGAAATAGGAACAGCTCTTAAAGAAATGAAGGCAGAACAGGGGGCAAAGCAGGAAAGCATAGAAAAGAGATTAGTTAAGGAAAAAGGTAGATCAAGAAGGGAAACCTTCACTTTACAGACATCCCAGAACTAACTTAGGGAAAGAACTAATCTCTCTTCCATGATTTCCTGCTTTGCTCCCCCTGTTCTGTGTTCATTTCTTTATGAGCTGTTCCTAGTTCGAGTTTTTAGCACATTGTCGAATGCACTAAACATCGAAAACGTCTTTGTCGAATCCTATTTGTCGAATCTTCATCCGTCGGACAATCATTTCAATGAAACTTTTTCCCACGGTAAGTAGCAAGTTGGCAAACCTACTGACCGCAACAAAAAACAGCATTATTTAAAACCATCCTGGTGGGGGGGCTGCACCCCCACAACTAAATATACCAACTTCGAGATCGCACTACAGTGTGGAAAAGGGCAACTTCCTGATAATAGCCCACTGGTTACTTACCATGGGAAAAAGTTCACTGAAGTGATCGTTCGATGGATGAAGACTTTAACAAATAGGGTTCAACGAAAAGGTGTTCGATGTTTAGTATGTTCGACAATATGATATAGACCCCCTATTTCTTGTACTTCAGTAATCTCATCGGAGTGCTTAGAATGGATATCTTCTACTTCTTTTACATTCATGTTATTTGCATCCATACAGTTGGCCAATGTTCCGCTCATTTTTTAAAATTTCTGGTTTATATTTTCCTCCATAGATGGTGGCATTAACTCATCAGTGTCTGACATTCCTGATGTGGACTTGCAGGGAAATGCCTTTGTGCTTCAAACTTCTGTATTCGGTACTATTCAGAATCTTTTTCCCTTGGGTCTTAAGACATTCACAGATGTAACACAAACCCTGGAAAATCTAGAGCAAATATGATGAGAAATGGGAACGAAGATTATACTGGTCAGCATCCATCCTTGGTGAAAGGGAAACCAGCTAAATCATTCCATATGTTTCAAAGAAAGATGCAGGATAAACTGAAGGGAATGAAGGAAATTAATTTGATTAGAGCTTCTATTGGAAGATATTGAGTGAAATAATTCTACATAGAGTGCTTGTCTGTGCTCATCAGCTCTGGGCTGTGGCTATACATTTTACAATGTGACTATAATATATTAAGTAAATAAAAATAAGAAGACTGAATGACTGGCTAATGCATTCTGAGAAAAATGAACTCAATGGATGCTACAGCGAAAGGTAATAAGCATTCACACTGGACAAAGAATATACAAATTGTTGCAAACACTTACGAGGCAACTACACATAGTTTAAACTATCAAATGTCTCTACCACCTCTATCTCCGTCACTCATTATTGTTTTTTTTTTCGGTAATTAGTAATTGGCCTCCTGAGTCAACTTCACAAGGTGTAGCTACAGCAGGATGGGAGGGAACATTAAGCAAGGTGAGACCTAAAAGATAGGTGAGCTGTTACTAAGGAAAATCATGCTGTTTGGATAGGGAAGGAAACCATGAGACTACATGAGTCTAAGTGAGAGAGAGAGAGAGAGAGAGAGAGAGAGAGAGAGAAAGGAAGGTGAAATCTGGTCTAATAGTCAGATAAGCATGAACCTGCAGACTACATAACAGAAATGGAAGGTTTAAATAAAGTTCTTAATAAGAAGGA
The DNA here is from genome assembly GCF_019279795.1 of Protopterus annectens. Taxonomy (NCBI): domain Eukaryota; kingdom Metazoa; phylum Chordata; order Ceratodontiformes; family Protopteridae; genus Protopterus; species Protopterus annectens. Next base: position 1,034,445,192 of record NC_056733.1, read on the forward strand.
CAAGAAACATTGGTTAAAATAGGCGTGGGGGCAGAAACTAAGAGGAGAAAGCCAAATTGCTTTGCTTAAAACTTCAGGAAGACGATATACACTAAAAAAGCACATGATGGGCAGAGCTTAGATGCAAAATGGCACAGGACATAACAGCTCAAGGAGTAATGACATCATACAGGTCGGAAGAGGAGGATGAAGCAGCTTAAAGAGCATGTGCTTGGTAAGCAAAAAAGCTGAAAAAAGGGCCTTCAGTTTTGCATAATTTGCTAGTAAATTTGTTTGTAAATAGCACACATGACATAATTGTTGATTTTTACAAATTCTGTATTAGCTCAGTGAACAGGAGGGGAGAGGTCACAAGGAATAAAACAAAGGTTTGCATGTATTACGAAAACATGCTGTTAAAATGGTAGAGGACTACCAAAGGCAGTAGATTATCAATCAAGGTCAGTGCAAAAGAGAGATTCCTGTTAAACTAAAATAATGGCACAGACTGAGCTGCTAACCTGAAGTGTCAATGGGCTGCAAGAGAGGGACAAGTCAGAAAAGGTCCTGACTTACAATTTTAAAAGCAATGTACAAGTAATAATACTGCAAGAAATGCATTTACACCAACAAGAATTAAAGAAAATAGTACTCTGTCTCCATTTAAACTGTTGTTAGCATGATTATTAGCTTGAATAAAAAGCTGCAAGAATGATATGAAACATAAAGGGTTAATTTAGAAATAGTATAAAATGCTGGAAAATAAGATGTAGTAAGCGTGCTGGCATAGCTTAGATATTTATTTATTTTATATTTGTTAACGGGGAAAGTCTGACTTGAAAAAAAAACATTTTTCAGCGGAGGCCCGGGAAGAAAGTCTCCAGATGCATGTCTTTGTACTGCCATCCATGTAAAGGAGTATGTTATTTAGAAACAAAGTCTGTAAAAAATAACTTCATGGATGCCAGCTGGATGGACATCAACAAAGTAAAGAGATGTAATGTCAAGTTTCAGATAGTGCTGGAACACCACATTTCAGATAATGCAAGACTGAGTTTCCATCGATCATCAAACTACAAAGAACCAAGGACAAGGGAATAAAAGAAAACTGTTATATAAAGAAAGAACTGTTATACATCAGGCTCTGAGAAAATATATCAGACTTTTTGGTATAAATATGAGTGTAATAGTAAACAAGCTTTGGGAATTTGCCATAGAGAACTGATAGCATCTGTGTTGCATGCTTGTAGATCTGAAAGGAAAATGTAATAGAAAGCGTATTAACTGAAGCAGTTGTCTCCGTGTATTTATTGTACTTAGTACAATACAGTAATAAGACTATTTGGTCACAATAAATAGTTATGCATGCGTACAAATGCAAGTAACAGCAAGAAACCGACAGAAGGCACTATATAATTTTTCAATGGCGAGCCACAGTTGATGGACCGAATGGTCTCTTATTGTGACAACTACAGCTTATTTTTTATTTTATTCAGTTAGTATGTTCCGTTCCAGTACAAACATTTGCCTCCTTCTTCTGCACAGTCTCCAGTAGCAGAACAGTGCATCTCTGCAAGTTCCACAGGTCCTGTACATTCACACAGCTGAATCTGCCAGCTGTGTTTAATCACCTTTTGGGAAAATCAACGAGAGACTTTCTACATTTTCTCGATGGAAGATTTGGCCATCTTCCACACAGAAACTGGCAATTCTCTTTTTGTTTCTCATTCTACACCATGGATGCCATAAACAAAAGAACTGTGAAATGTGACACTACCTTTCAGGTAGACAGCAATAATAGTCCAGCACATGTATTGTCAAGATTTAAAGATTGGTATGAACAGAACTGTAGCACATGCAGTACTTTATTAGGTAATGTTCATGTCAATGCTTTATATAAATGCATTGCGTTTGACTGGTATCTTAAACCGCAACATCAATTGTATGACAGTAAACGTTTATTGTGCAAGTTATATGAAACTGCTTTCTGTGTGCAATGTCATAAAAGTAATGGTAAACAACCCGACACATTATGTCCTGTCACATGTAAAATATTAATTTCAGAGTTACAATATCAGTCAAGTCAGTTATTTACAGAATCTCCTGTACATCTTGCTACACAAAAGTGGCATAAAACCACTGCACATTACAAAACAGATAAGAACAGAGACGAGGATCATGGTGAAGTGAAAAAAATATTTAATAAACTTCAACTTCTAAGACACAGTCAGAGTGAGTTCAAAAAGTTGCAAACACTTTTTCAGAAGTGCATAATAGCTTTAAAGTCAGCAGAACAGAATACTGACAAATATAATCTGATTAGTAGAGTTAAAGCACCAGCAGTTAACTACACTGACAGGAAATAATTTACGAAGTACTATTCTATGTTTAGAAAAAGGTTAAGCGTACACAGCATAAACTTTCATTCAGTTAAAGCAAGGCACTTAAATAGTAATTTTCAAACCATTTCAAATAGCAAAACAGTTCTAGGGTATAAAAATCAAATGAGAGAAGTTAAACACAGAAAAGACATGGTGTCACAAGACTGATATGCATGTATTTTCTTTTCAGCTAAAGTGCAGCAAAAGGGAGACAACAGCAAATGTAAATCATGTAAATATATCTGTTTTAAGCATGTGTTAGTTAAGTCAATACCTCTTTTGTTTCTTACAATATTTTGTAATTGTACAATAGCATGAAAAATAGCAAAGACTCCAGCAAAAATAGTATACAAAAGCAATATTGTGCATAGCTAAGCAAGTTTGTGTTTATCAAGTTGCAAGTATATTATTGAATGACTGAAGGTAGGAGTAAGTGCTAAAGGAGTTAAGGGTTAAGCGTCTGAAATGAGCAGAAAGAAAAAAAGTAAGTAAAGTAACCTCAAATCTTTCCAGGCTGGAATGGGTAGTTACAAGGAATGCTGTATGAGATAAAATGTTACTGGTACTGACATTTATAAGGTCAAGGAAACAAGACTGGTCACCCGGCCAAATGGCTTACATTTTTTCTAAAACATTATTAAGTATTCACGTACAGCATTAAGCAAAAAACACAAAAGTCTACAAAAATCCGGTTTGATAATTGCAATAAGACGTCACAGTTGTGCATACATGTCATTAATCTGTTTGCAAGTAAAAACTACAAGTACAGTCAGTACATGCGTTATAGTATGCAGCTAAATTATGCAGGTCCCTTTACAAAAAGGGAGGGTACAAATTGCTAGTAGTAACAAGAAACGTCTTTTCAAAATGGACAAAAGTGATTCCTATTACACCTTTGACAGTATAGGCAACAGCAAAAGCTTTATAAAAATATTTTCTGTTTTTGAAAATGGCCAAAAAAATAAGCAAATGTGTAAGACCAAAGTGTCACAGTCTATGTAACAGCCAAAGGGCAAGCATACATTCAATTCTTACAGTATAAAGCAAATAAACAATACTGCAATAAAATGATGTATACTACAGGGGGGGAAAGGCACACTTTCAATTTTACACTAACTGTGTAAACAGTACTGCAAAAGAGACTCAAATAAAGGTACAAAGTGTTAATACCAAAAATACATTTTAATGTTTCAAGTAATGTAATTAGCAGGCTTCAGTTTAATGCTAAGTTTGAAAACTGGACTCAGTGTATATTACAGCCATGTGTGTACAAATACAAAAATAATCTGTACAAGCAAGTGTATTCTGTACAGTAAATAGTACATGGTTTGTCTATGTAAATAGAGTAACAAGTCAAAGCTTGACATTTGTGGCATATGTGTTTTTTTTTTTTCAAAAACCAAGACTCCAATGCCTTTGCAATAAAATCATCAAGCATTGTCAATAAATTACTGTATAGGACATCACTGCATAGAGTCATATTCAGATTTATCCAGTTCTAATAGTAATGGTTGTCATCATTGTTTTGACAATATAAAACTGTGTTAACTTGCTGTATTAAAAGAAAACTAAAGGTTTTGTTTCGCAATGTGTTTCTAGTTAATAGCAATATAACTTGACTAAAAAGTACATATAATATAGACAGTTTTGTATTTAAAATAAAACAGAGGGAATTTATACAGTGATAAATATGTTTAAAAATGTATAGATGCATATGCACATCTTTCTTATATGTAGAAATAATACAGTTAGTTAAATACATGTAGTTCTGTTTGCTAGCATACATACATTCTGGTACAGCTTGAGACAAGCTGAATGTTCAGTGTCTGGAACATGCTTCAAGGACTATAGATAAAAATGCAGCTGCGAGACAAGGTACACAGCATTCAACACAGACATCTGCATTTCATTTGCATCATTCTGAACATCAAAACTGAGGGAATTAATAAAACTTAGTTAGAAAAATGCTACACAAAACAGAACACAAGACAATTTCTGTTGTAAAAAGTATACAGCATGTACCTTTGGGAGAATAACATTTAACACAAATATAACAGCATGGTTAGTTAAACAAAGTCAGGCATACATAAACGTAGAAAAAAAAATCAAAGACTGACATAAACAGCTCTATCTCTATTAAATGCTGTACATTACATCAAAAATGTAACAGTTGTGACAAGGCAAGACATCATGGAAAAATGTCACAGTGTGTAGACAATAACACAAACATACGAATGAACTCAACGGGGAAAAAAAGGGTATGATTTCTACCAATACTCTGTTTATTTGTATAAACAACACAGTAATACAAAAAAGAACCATGGGTTAAAATACCATTTTGAGTAACAGGCCAATACTTCATACAAATCAAATGGTAAAAATACCATCCACTTGTACTATGATAGAACAATAATACCAAATAAAACAATATTGCACTTCAATATTACATTTCCAAGTTTAAAAAAAATACCAAATGCAGATTTAAAAGAGCTTGGTATAAAAACTAATGAAACAAGATATCTCACAGATTGTACATTTACAACCACAAGGAAAGTAAGTCATTACAAGTATCTTTGATAGACAGATTACAATTTAATACTAATGTATCTAAATTTGTAAATTGAACAAAACGTTTTGTAAATGAACAATTCTGCCTTCAAATTTCAAAATGTTTGTTAAAGTGGCACCACAGTTTGTATGTGTGGTTTCAAATAATAAGAAGTTATGTACCTACCATAACGTTCCATGTTAGTTGTCTTCTCTCACTTTCTTTCTTGCTTGATGGGTTCGGAGCCGATCCCTCGGCTCCGACTCGGCACTTGCTAAGCTCGAGAGTCTCTTTTACCAGCTCGAGGCAGCCCCATATCCCATGATGCAAGGCAGTAAATACCCAGATCTCGTTTGTTGCCAAAGGGCAATAATACCAAGCATAAAATACTTCCCAAAGGAAGAAGAAACTTACAAATGGAATAAAAGGACCAGGTCTGAATGGTCTTTAGCATAATAGTTTCTTATACAAGGTCTGTCCAGGTCAGGGGGAAGGAGGGAGGGTCGCAAGAAAGAAGGCGAGAGAAGACAACTAACATGGAACGTTATGGTAGGTACATAACTTCTTAATGTTAAGTTGTCAATCTCGCCTTCATTCTTGCTTGATGGGACCGCGTCCCTAGCACCTCTATCCTGGGTGGCTCAATGGAACAAACTCTTGAGGACTGTAGAGCCAAAACTGGCCCTGTCCCTGGAGGCCAAATCCAATTTGTAATGGGAAACAAAAGTGTGAGGAGTGGCCCAAGTGGCCGCTGCACAAATAGTGTCCAAAGGAAGTCTAGCTTGAAAAGCTGTAGAAGTAGCTAAACTCCTAGTTGAATGTGCTTTAGGTTTCGAACACAGCTGTTTTCCTCTGAGCGTATAAATTTCAGTGATGACCGAAGAAAGCCATCTGGACAAAGTCACTTTAGAAACAGAAAGGCCTTTTTTATTATCCGCATAGGAAACAAAAAGTTGATCAGATTTTCTAAATTTTTTTGTTCTGTCCAAATAATATCTAAGTTGACGGTGGACGTCAAGACAATGTAGCTTTTATTCAGCTCTATCTGAATAGTTAGTAAAAAATACAGGGAGATCAATGGATTGATTTAGATTGTTCTTTGAAGCGACCTTTGGTAAAAAGGATGGATTAGTTCTCAAAGATACTCTGTCTTTGTGAAAAACCAAATAGGGGGGTCGAACCGAAAGAGCATGAAGTTCAGACACCCTCCTGGCAGATGTAATAGCCACTAGGAATAAAGTTTTCCAAGAAAGATATTTCAGGGAACAAGAAACAGCTGGCTCAAGGGGAAGAATCAAGGATGTCAGCACTAAATTTAAATCCCACTGAGGAGGAGGATTCCTGATTGGAGGCTTTAGTAGGAAAATTCCTTTCAAGAAGGCCCTGCAGAGCCTATGGGACATAATATTATGATCTGCTATCCCGACATGAAAATTAGAAATAGCAGCCAATTGAACTCTGACTGTGGAAGAAGAGGAGCCTGCATGAAAAATCTCTGCTAAGAAGTCCAGAACTGCCTGAACAGGGGCAGTAAAAGGATCAATATTTTGGGCCTTAGCCCAATAAGAGAAACGTTTCCATTTGCTTGTGTAAATCCTCCTGGTAGAGGATTTTAGTGAAGCTACTATGATGTCTCTAACTGGGTTAGAGATCAAAGGAAGCCTGGCTAAGGAAGGAAGTGGAGCAACCATGCTGTGAGGTTGAGAGAAGCTATTGACCGGTGCAGCTGACCGGATTGGTGAATCAGTAGATCTGGCACTGGGTCCAGATGCCACGGCTGCACCAAAAGGTGATGATGGAGGAACGGGAACCAAACTTGTCGAGGCCAGTAAGGGGCAATGAGAATCAATTTGGCTCTCAAAACGGTAGCTTTCTGGATCACCTGAGGGATCAGAGGAAATGGGGGGAAGGCATAAAGAAGTCCCTGGGGCCAATCCTGGGTCAGAGCGTCTCTGGGGATGGCCTGATAGAGGGAAGAGGCTGAAGAAGTCTGGACATTTGCTGTTTTGGGAGTAGCAAAAGATCGCAACATGGACGACCCCATTCCAGAAAAATCTCTTCCGCTATAGATTGCTTGAGAGACCACTCGTGAGGCATGAGGATAGCTCTGCTCAATCTGTCCGCTATAATGTTGGTTTTCCCAGGGATATGCGTTGCTACCAGAAACCGATGAGAGGAGATCGCCCATTGCCAAAGTCTGAGCGCTTCTCGACACAAGGGGTAGGACTTGGTTCCGCCCTGTTTGTTGATATACCAAACTACAGACATGTTGTCTGTGTGGACTGCAATTGTCCCTATGGGAAGAAAGTCGTTGAGGGCTTGCAACGTTAAAAGCACTGCTCTCATCTCCAGGACATTTATGTGCAGATGGTACTCGAACGGTTGCCACGTCCATGAACCACCCTGCCCTGATAATGACCCCCCCCACCCGATCAGGGAGGCATCCGTGGTGACAGTGGCTATCGGGGACGGAGGTACAAAGCACCTGCCTTGGTGAACCTGAGACGATGTGATCCACCAAGCAAGATGTTCTTTGCATGTTTGTGTCACCAGAATCTGGTGACGCATTGAAGTTGCTGGTATGACCACTGTGTGAACAGCATCCACTGAAGAAGGCGCATGTAGAATCGAGCCAGGGAAGAAGTGTAATGGCCGCAGCCATGAGACCTAATACCTTCAGAACCATTCTGGCCTGTATTTTCTTGCTGGCCAGAATGATCCTGACATGAGTCTGAATGTCTGAAACTCTTTGTTCTGTAAGGGTAGCTGACATCCGAACAGTGTTTAAGTTTAAGCCTATGAAGGTAATAGACTGGCAGGGCGATAAGGATGACTTTTCAAGTTGATTGAGATGCCCAAATGAGAACAAAGGTCTATTGTGTAATCCCTGGCTTGTATAAGCTGATGCCTGGTGGTGGCTGACAGGAGCCAGTCGTCTAGATACGGAAACACCTGGAATCCTTGACGTCTCAGGTGAGCCGTGACCACTGCCATGCATTTGGTGAACACTCTGGGTGCTGTAGTGTGACCAAAGGGCAGGGCTCTGAACTGTAAATTACTGGATCCCAGCCGAGCGGAGAAATCTCCTGAGCGCCTGTGAATTTTGATGTGATAGTACGCATCCTGAAGATCTATTGAGCACATCCAGTTGTCCTTCTGTAAGAAGGGCAGAATTGACTGAAGAGTGACCATTCGGAATCTTGTCTTCTTGACAGACTTGTTGAGTCTGCTGAGATCCAATATTGGTCTCCAGTCTCCCGTCTTTTTGGGGACCAAAAAGAACCTTGAGTAGATTCTCTGCTCTGAATGGTCTATTGTAACTGGCTGAATGGCTCTTTTTTGCAGTAGTTTTGCGATTTCTAACTCTGCAATGTCCCTTAGACCGGGTGGTACATCTGGAAGGGAATTTGAGGGGAAAGGACTTTCCTCGAAAGGAATTATGTAACCCTTGGATATGATCGACTGTACCCATCTGTCTTGAGTGAGGGAATGCCAGGCTTCTGGGTACAGTGATAATCTTCCCGACTGCCTCCAAGGAGGGAGAGCGGGGCAACACCTCAGGGATGCGGGAAGGGCTTGTCAGAGAGGCTCCCTGTTTCCCTGGTTCTTGGACCCCTCTGCCTCTAGAGCGTCTGTTATTGTTACCCCTCTGCCTCTAGGGGTAAACTGACCACGTGAATCCGGCGTGACTCCTTGGGATTTACGGAACCACATCTTCCCACCCTTCTGTCCTTTGGGATAAGGCCTAGAAGGGGTGGAAAACGGACTCCAACAGCAGAAAGAGTCTTGCCGTCCTGCTCGCACCTGGTCAAGGTTTCCTTCACCTGAGGGCCAAACAAAGCTGACCCATCAAAGGGAGAATTTGTGAAGGACGCCTTAAAGGGATCCAAAAATCACATAGCCGCATCCAGGCTTGGCGTCTAAGAGCCACACCTGTGCCTGCGGCTCTACTCGCTCCATCCGCAGCATAAGATATTAGCCGCATGGAGGAGTTTGCAATGGAATTGAGGGTTCCTAGCTGAGAAGCAATTTTTTCTTGAGCCCCTGCAGCTGTAGGATCCTGAACTACTTCACCCAGCTCCTTAAGGATATCCCTCTGGAGTCTGGTGAAGTGACATAGGTAATTCAGCGAACGCATAGCAAAGGTCGCTGAGGAAAACATCCGCCACTGCCTATCCATGGTCCTAGAGTCCTTATTAGGAGGATGGACGGGCACGGAAGGATCTGCAAGTTCCTTTTTGGTGGCCGCAGCCACCACCATGGCATCAGCAGGGACACCCTTGGTAAGGAATTGTTTGTCGCTCGGGGCAGTGATAAATTTAGAAGGCCTCCTAGGGACTGGCTCTACAGAGTCAGGAGCTGCCCACGCCTTTCGTGCAATGACCTGCATAAGGGGGTCGAAGGCGGAGATACCCAGGAGGTGGAGGGCCGAGATCCAAACGCCTCTAGGTATACTGACTCATCCTCAGAGGGATTGTTGGTGGGCCAGTTTCCCCTCTGTTTCAGAAGTTCTAGGATGTCTGAGAAGGAGACATCCTCAGAGGGGGATCTAGGGGATCCCTCTGACTCATCAAAGTCAGTATCCGAAGTGACAGACTCGGGGGAGTCTACATGCTTCCTCTTACAAGTCCTCTTCCTAGGAGGATCTCCCAAAACATCAGGAGAATCCTCGGAAGAGGGGGAAATTCCCAATGGGGAAACCTGAGGCGGAGGATCTCTGGGTCCTGTAGCAAGACAAGTGGCAGAGATGTCAACAGGTACAATAGAGGGAGGAGCTACGGGAACAGACTGCTGACTGATACCAGTGGCCAGTTCACTCTTCATCACCTCGAATGCTCCCCTCCCAGGCAGGTCCGAGAGAACCCGCTCCGAAGAGCTAGGAACTCCAGGGGCCACCGAAAGGGAAGTCTCCGAGGCAGATGTCGGAGCCGAGCTCACCAAGGCCGAGGCTCCAAGGGGAAGAGCGGGCTCGGACAAGGGTCCGATGCCACTCACCCCCTCAGAGGAGACCATGGAAGCCCGACCACCGAATCCCTCTAAGGAAGGTCTCGAAGAGGAGATAAGAGTAGAGGCTGAAGGAACAGAAGGGGGTATCCGTCCTCCAGCCGTAGCAGTAACCATTCCCGAAGACTCCAACTCCAAACTCTGGGGTAGAGTTGAAGGAGGAACAGAAACGGGGTGTGGACCAACAGTCGTCTGTTGAGACGGACTGTGTAACATTTGGGCCAGTACCTGTGACTTGAGTAATCTACTGACCACTCTCTCTAGGTCATGGTCTGATAACCTGGATGACCTTGAAGATCGGCTCCGATGGCTCCGTTCCGATAGAAGAGGTGAAGCCGGCGCCGAAAGTATCGGCTCCAAAGAAGGAGACCTCGACCTCTTCCTGGAATGAGCCATCGGAGCCGATACAATAGATCCTGTCGGACCCGACTTCCCGGAGCCGACAGGAAGCCTCGATGTATCGGCTCCAGCCGGAGCCGATACAGCCACCAAAGTTACGGTGTCGGAGCCGATCGGAGCCGACACCGATGCCTGTGCCACATGGGTGTCGGAACCGATCGGAGCCGACATCGGCGGTCAAAACAGATTCGCACCGATAGCCATCGGCGAAAGCTTTGTCAAATCAGAATCGGCTCCAGCCGGAGCCGATCTCGACTCAATGAAGTCGGAGCCGAGGCCGCAGGCTTAGAAACAGAAGCCTGGGCCTTGGCAGATTTTGTTGATTTTGGTGGAGCCGACTTAGCCGGAGAGCCCTCCGGCTTAAGAAGGCCCCTAAGAATCAACTTACGTCTCCTGCAGGACTCTCTGGCTGAAGGAGTGACAAATAGCACAGGAGTCCTGCAGGTGAAGAGGGCCCAGACAATACAGGCAAGAAGTGTGACCGTCTGTCAGAGACATCTTCTGACAGCACGAGTCACACTTCTTAAAACCTGAGACCCTCTCCTTAGACATGGTGCTGAAAAACACAACACACACACACAACACCAGTCTAAATTAACTTACACAAAATACCAAAAGGTATTCTATAAAATCCAACACACACACACCCTAACAGGGGGGGGGATGGGATAGGGAAAAATTGACTAACAAAAAGTTAAAGGAGACAGGGAAATTCTGTCAGAAAGGGTAGAATATAACTTAAACTATCAAAAAAAGAGTTTTTATGACTAAAAAGGGGCTTAAATCACAAAAGTGAACAACTTACCAGGAGCTGGCAAAAAGAAGACCTCCTAAGCGAAGCGGCAAACGAGATCTGGGTATTTACTGCCTTGCATCATGGGATATGGGGCTGCCTCGAGCTGGTAAAAGAGACTCTCGAGCTTAGCAAGTGCCGAGTCGGAGCCGAGGGATCGGCTCCGAACCCATCAAGCAAGAATGAAGGCGAGATTGACAACTTAACATCCCAGTGTTAATAGTAAAAGACAAAAACAGAAGCTGACACTGCCCATAACTGGTAGGACATATTCACAAAATAGTCATCTGGGACCAAATTGCTAAATTGGTTAATACATCCTGTGTTGGTAGTTTTAGGGGTCATAATAATGACAGCTTGAAATTCTTTTATATGCTGCAGGTTACAAAGAGTTGCAATAACTCAGCAAATCATAACTGTAAACATGAGCAAAGTGGCAAATGCTGTAAATAGCAATGCCGATAAAACAAATGCAGTCTTTTCTTTAACTGAACTTTAGTTTGTTTCTCAAAATAATAAAATAACAGGTAACTGAAAGAAAATAGTGTTCTGTCTCCATTTAAACTGTTGTTAGCATTATTATTAGCTTGAATAAAAAGCTGCAAAAATGATATGAAACATAAAGGGTTAATTTAGAAATAGTGTAAAATGCTGAAAAATAAAACGTAGAAAATGTGCTGGTATAGCATAGTTAGATTTTGGTATCCATGTGAAGAAGTATGTTATTGAGAAACAAAGTCTGTAAAAATAACTGCGTAGATAGCTGGAAGGACATCAACAAAGTAAAGAGATGTAACATCAAGTTTCAGATAGTGCTGGAACACCACATTTCAGATAATGCAAGACTGAGTTTCCATGGATCATCAAACTACAAAGAACCAAGGACAAGGGAACAAAGGAAAACTGTTATACAAAGAAAGAACTGTTATACATCAGACTCTGAGAAAAAATATCAGACTTTTTGGTCTAAATATGAGTGTAATAGTAAACAAGCATCATCAATGAATGCCCCCCCCCCCCCACATTTGGGATAGGCACACCCATCCCTTGCTGCCATACCTCTCAATCTTAGAGCAAGAAATTGGGACAAAGGCCCAAAAATAGGGACAATTTTAAATATTGCTCTTACAAACATAGACATTTGACAGAATAACAGGTTTTGCATTAGCATGGATTTTTTGAAGAGTATGAAGTCTGAAACTCAAATGTCTGTCATTATTTTTTAATATCAGTGTTTAATGATTTGCCCCTAATTTGCCAGAAAACCACAATTTTATGGAAAATGGATGCAAAATATGAAGCAAAAATCTGGACATTCTGCAAATATCTGTACAGTTGAGAGGTATGCTTCCTGCCACTCTGCCAGTCATCCAAGTCGCTAATTGACCCCAGGCTGACTGGGTCATAGATAGAACTGATGATGTACAAATAATTAAGACAGCAAAAAACAGAAAGGCTAAAAATAAAAATTAGGAATCCAACAATGAAAGACTGGATTGTAAAGTGAATCAGATAGAAAGCTGGAGTAATAGCTAGATGCTGTGGTGAACTGCATAAACAAAATACTGAGAGGATTGATAAAGAAAAACATATACAGGGCTATTTAGAGGAGCTGATTTTACCACAGAATGCAGATGGAGAGAAGTTCAGGGAATGATACAGGATTAAGAAATTGAGGAGAAAATGGTGCACTAAAAACCAGGCAAAACACCAGGACAGGATGGCATCCCAACACATTTACAGAAGATTGTGGGGGATGAGTTAGACTCAGGAGATGTCAGTTTCATATAATTCTTCAAGAGGGATCTGTCCCCCCTCATAGAAGAAGGCAGTTTTAGTGGTAATACCTAAAGAGGGCAGCCACCCCTAAGACCTTGTGTCTTGTATACCCATTCCAATTCTTAACCACAATTACAAAGTTTTTGCAATAATCTTGGCAAAAAAAGGCTATCCAAAAACCTTAGAGAAAATTATACATTGGGGAGAAAGTGGCCCCGGGATTCATGAACCTTGCGCTAGGCGCCAGCATAGCGTCGGCGTTATAAAGCCAAATATGGCCACCGAGCGATTCAGGTATGAAGCAATCCCACGTGCACTACCGGCGTGCGCCGGACCTGCGCCGCCCCCGGCGTAGGTATGCTAATCACACTGTGTGCGGTATTGCACCATGCAAATGAAGGCAAATAGCGATCCACGTGGGGCATGAAGCGTAAGAGACGGCAATGTAAACCGAAAAAAACGGTTTACATTTACCCAAACATGACCAAGGAGTAACGGAAGGCTGTCTACGTCAGGTATCATACAGGTGCAATATGCCAATGGCAAAAGGCACCGAGAATGTCCAAAGAAAACATGCACAAACTGTAAATAATGACAAAAATGTCATGTACGTAGAAACCACAGCAGAACCCCCGGATATGTGTACAGAAGGTGCAAAGCAATGAAATAATATGACAATGTCCTAAAAGAGCTGTATAATACACATCAGCTGTACAGCCACCACACACCATACTATGTATGGAAAGCCTCAACCCCAGCGCAAGGGTTGTCAAGGAGTGGTGGCAGTGTTCGGCGCCATAACCATGTATTAGCAGTCAATGCCATGCAAATGAGGCAGATAATAGTGAATCGCAAAGCTGGCGCGGTAAGGATGGAGCAAACGGCGCAGTGGTACTACACCGAGGAGTGGCCTACACGAGATACATGTCAATCGCAGAGGGGTGTGCCACTGTAGGAGGAAGCATATTGGAGGCCAGCAAACCTGGGCTGTACAATGCACATCACAGCAGCAGGACTGGCGTGTGAGGAAATAGATGCGCTGAGAGTACATAATGCGCGCACAGATGCATGTGCACGAGGATGACTACGTTCCCCAACCCAGTCATGTGACGGCCTCCCCGTCAACAACCACGGATATAGGAAGGTAATGCGGAGAATATGAGGAAATGCGGAAGCAGTGTAATTGGAGCCGTAATGAGCAATCAACACCAATCAATCCAGGAAGGGCAAACGGCGGCAGCTGACAACTCTGCATGCAGACTCCTGCATAACGGGAAAGGGGAGGCATATGAATGCAAAGATAGTAGGGGATGTAGTAGAAATGCAAAGAGCAAAGAACCGAAATAGCACAGCCAAGTACAGAGGTAGCATAACTGCGGCTGCAGATAAAATGCATCATATGCCATGTGCCTGCAGGATGCAGTAATGTAAGATGCAAAGCTAAGCCAATGCAGGCAACTGTAATGTAACACTAAAGGCAATACCGTTGCAGTTGCAACCGTAAAACACCGAACATAATCCATGGATATGGCTGCACAGACACACCCAATGATATCACCGGGTATACAGCACAACAGTATAAAGTGTGAATGCACACAACACACAGCGCGATTTCCCAAACGCCGCACCGTAGGGTGTAAACACACGGGGAACTTTTAATATGTATATGGTGGGTGCCGCCATGGCCGTGATGCATAGGTATGTGGCAGAGACAGACGGAGTTGCGGAGGACAGTGCCGACAACTACCGTAGGCCTCACAGGAGAAGGAGAGTGTTCAGACCAAGGGTGACCTACCAGGGGCTGCAAGACCTGGAGATAGTAGAGCGCTACAGGGTGGACAGGGACACGTTACAGCAAATAGTGGAGCTGTGCCGGCCACGCCTGAGAACAAGACACAACAGAGGGGAGCCCATCCCAGTGGACACAAAGGTATGTGTGAGCTTGCGAATACTGGCTACAGGTACCTTCCAAAGGCCAACCGGGGATATAATGGGTATCTCACAGGCATCAGCATCTAGGGTACTACACCAGTTCCTGGATGCCATGTTACGACATGCCCATGAGTATATAAACTTCCCCAGATCTCAGGAGGAGTTGGCTAGCAATATGCGCCGCTTCCACCGTGTGGCACAATACCCGGAGGTACTGGGTGCGATCGACTGTACGCACATAGAAATCAAGTCACCGCCCGGGGAGCAGGGGAGACGCAACATAAACCGCAAGGGATACCCCTCCATCAACTGCCAGGTCGTGTGCAATGTGCAGGGCATTATCATGGATGTGTGTGCTGGCAGCCCTGGAAGCTACCACGACTCCCATATCTGGCATGCCTCACAGCTGTATCAGGTATTCGCCAGGGGGGACATCACACAAGGTCACCTTGTGGGGGATTCTGGCTATGCACTGGAGCCATGGCTAATGACACCCATCAGAAATGCACACACACACATGCAAGAACGCCATAATGAGGCACACGCACAAACCAGAATAATCATAGAGCGTGTGTTTGGGATGTTGAAATCATGGTTCCGGTGCTTGGATACATCCGGTGGAGCCTTGCAGTACTCTCCAGGCACATGTGCCCACATATTCATAGTATGTTGTATGCTACACAATATGATTCTGCGGAAACAGCTGCTGCAGGGACATAATGGTGTAGGGCCACCAAGCCCGCCACAACTGCCAAGGCAAGCACAGGCACAGGGCGTTCAGCGCCATGAACACGCTGTGCCAGCCCCAGTAGGTAGACGGAGGCGTACCCAATATGCCTACGCCCTGGCAAAGAGGGAACGCATAGCACATACTTTGACAGCGTAGGCCCCATGGACTGACACCTCCTTACCTGCACACACAGTGAAATGGACGCCACACAAACATGTCCGCCCGTAATGTGTACCGTATGGCCGGACCTATGTGTGACTCCAACAAAGGCACCACCCAAACACTGCACACCCAATAGCCAGCAGAGCATGGAACGCCAACACCTCACCGCCCGAGGGTTCTACAGCACACGGCATAGCCGTATGCTGCCACTATTGCCGCAAGTCGACCACATATGTACTTATGTGCATACACAGATACGGAAATAGATATCAGTACACATGTAGAAATATATGTACACATACACAGATATAAAGTACAACAGGTTAATATGGAACCCAGGGATGCAAGTTCACAGATAAGTAAGACGCGAAATCTCCACATAGTAAACATAGTGACCGACAACCCGATCATCCGGGAGGGTGGGCAGAGCAGGGAACGCCAGCCATGGAAATGTCAACCTGCATCAATACATATCCGCGTGTCGGGATGATCACCAGTCCACGTTACAGTAATGGGATATGTGCGTGTCATATCCATAGGATATGAGTGCGGAGGTACACGCCACCGCCGGCGATGCGGCCAACGTAGGTATTGTGTGCAACCGTCGGTGCGAAAGCGGCAAGCATACCAGATTACCAGTCAAGTGTACGTCATTATGAGGAACGTACCTCATTTGGGGTCTAAAACAGTTCATGTTCCTCACAGTTCCTCAAAGTTCCACATTGAAAATGTCTGTCAAACATTCATTGTTAGGAATGTATTTAAATGACATCCTGGAAAATAGAAATTAATCATAGTAATTCATTAAAGGTTCTTCATTGTAAGTAAATCAGCATATTTTAACCATCCTATGACCTACTTAGCTGAAGTTGTTAGTATGCCATTAGTATGTGTTCCACATTATGCCCATTTGTTCCACATTAGTAATGTGTGTGTTCCTCATTTTGGAAACGGAAGGTTGAGAGCCATGGCGGCAATATGTGTATGTGTGAGGTGAGGTTGTCGTGTGTTCCGCTGTGTGTGTGTGTAATGTGTGTGCCACTGTAAAATGTGTATGTAGGTGACATGTCACAGGCGGAGTGTAATAACATGCGTAGGCATACAGTACAGGAACCATAGGCGTATGTACGGCAGTACCCACAAAGTAGTACTGACATCTCCTCAGTGGCTATGCGCGTGGCGACGTAAAACGATGCAAAGCGGAAATGTCCCAGAATGTACCACAGGGCCATAGCCAACAGGAGATGCAAAGGACGCATGTACAAACCATGACCGTATGTATGGCGGCCATATGGTAGACTCAACACATCGGCAACGTTACACAGCATCAGGCATGTACGGCGAAAATACGAATGTGCTATCCCGGCACCGATCGTGAACACTTACGGTCCTGTAAATACCGCTGTGTGTTCCACGACCGTTAAGTAAGCAAGCGGCACACGAATAGGAGGCTACCGGTAGCATACAGGCCGTCCCAAGTATAGGACCACAATCACCGTAACTATCAGTGACAAAATGCCAATGGATAGTAGCAAAATGGCCAA